>NW_025786127.1:0-18260 GCF_021130785.1 Homalodisca vitripennis | reverse complement strand
TAACCTTTCCAAAAGTTCAGTATGGCTTTATTTTACTCTTTACCCAGTAATTCAGGCGAAATCTTTCGCTAGCTGTAACTCGCTAATGAAGCGTTTTCGGACCTATGTTTATATAACATTTTTTCATTATTTTTACTAGTACAATGTGCTGTAGAAGTGGGGGGAGAACTTCATGAATCACCCTGTATACCGATGTACAGTAAAAAACTGCAAATAAGTTTTTTGTCCGCAGAAAATTAGACTAGTTTGGAAGATCTCCTAAATATACTAATGGTTGCTTTTTGTGGTTTAAAGAATGTTCAGTATTGGTCTTCCGAAAGAAGCACGCTCTAAGATACATTAACAAACTATCATCCCTGATTTTAAGTACCATTTTCCTCATTAAGAATTACGAAAAGACAAATTTACTGCATTATAGATGGTTTAAATTACCTTTAAAATTAAATCCATGTACGACATTCCAACAAAATTTAGATTTCATAAAAATAATGTATTTATACTTAATTCGCAGTCTTAAACCACTTCTAACTTAAAAGTATAAGATATA
The DNA here is from genome assembly GCF_021130785.1 of Homalodisca vitripennis. Classification (NCBI taxonomy): domain Eukaryota; kingdom Metazoa; phylum Arthropoda; class Insecta; order Hemiptera; family Cicadellidae; genus Homalodisca; species Homalodisca vitripennis. The sequence continues at coordinate 17,713 of NW_025786127.1, read as the reverse complement.
GAATTTAAAATATCCAATTTCAAATTGTTTTCCTGTGTTCAAAACAGTCAAAAAACCTTTTCAGTAAATAAAATATTATTGATCCTTTAAGGTCAAAAATGGAAAATGTAATGAAAAACTTTATAAATTGTTAAATCATTTCGGTCTTAGTGTTTGCATATACTCTGAAAGATATGAGGAATTTTTGTAAACATATTACAATTGCTTACTTTCTTGTAGAACGCTTTTGTTGGCGAAAAGATAATCTCTTAGTGTAAACTGAGAACATTAGTCTGTTGAAATATGGTAGAAGGGTCAGCAGACCTTGGGCGATTGAACTTAGCCACTACATTAATAGAATCTGAACTTTTGCTCATTCACTGAATAGCAATGTGCTGGGGGTGGCTCAATAGGAATTGTGAGTAGAAATAAACCAATTCTATCCGTATGCGTTTAAAGTGTTTTACTTTTAAGTAATTTTCATTAAGGTTAAAGAACTAATATTGTTACCATACAACTGGGATGCATTTCATAAAAGAATATTTTACCAAAATATTTCAAAATATTCTTAAAAATGTATCGTATCAATAAATTATATTGTAATGTAAGAATCTTATAAATACTAACCGCAAATCATATTTCTTGTATAAGAAATGTTTAAATAAATAGACATTATACCGCTACCATGTGTTTGTTGTCGAAAAAGTTTTTGATTTTATAAATTTTTCCTATTACATATTGTTTAAAATAAAATTTTAAAATATTGTAAACGTATTTTTCATTAAAAACTCATAGGATGTTGGATGAATAGGTTAATAGAATAAATCGAAAGTTTTATGTTTCCAGTTTACGTGCGTGAATATTCATAGTTTTCGTGTTTTTTATGTTTAGTATCGGTCAATAGTTTTAAGCATTTATTTAAACTTTCCATTTCATTATTCCTAAATTACTTCACAATAAAACAGTAATTATACAAGATAAACATTGTGGCGAGTGATTTCTTTATAGCAAAAATTGAATAACATTTTGAGAATAGCAATAAGTGATTTAGATATTTCTATTTTTATATTATATAAGTGGCAACCAAGTGGCAAATACAGAGTTAGTAACAGTAAATACATTACATGAAATTATTTTTAATTGCTTAGTTAGCACGGTAATAAAAAGATTTAATAACTTTAAATTCAAATAATAAAAATGAGAACACAGAAAAAGGCGAGTTTGGCAGCTCGATGGCGCAAACATTAAGACAAGGTAACAACACTTAACCATAATGATCTTATCCACGACACGAGTATACTTATAAATGTTAGGATTTATATACCAAAAAAGAATACAAATAGCACCAATTAAGGTTTATGGGACTAAACAAGATTTTAACTAAGTAATACTAAATACTCGAAATTTACAGAATAGTTAGATCTGATTACAGAATGGAAAAAGGACAATGAAACTGAAATAGATTTCCTCAAGACCTAGGGAGAGGGAAGTTTTTCTATCACAGTATTGAATGAGTCTCTATAGAGCATACGAGAACAATAACATTAAGCCAAACAATGTTTCATAGAGATGTCCTTTTTGTTATGGTTTATTTTAGAATCTCACTGTTTTAATTCAATAAATCAGTCCTCCAGAAACATAATTTATTAAAATATATTTAATGCTATTTTAAAAACACTACTAGACCTAATGTTCCTGAAATAAAAGAACTTATTCTTATAACATATGAATATACCTCCTTCTGAACTTGCTCAGGATGACTAGTTTATATTATCACTATTACAAGATTGGATCATTTGTCAAAAAAAGAAAAAAAATATAAAGAATTAAGGTAATGGTGGCTGCCGTCAAATACACAACAAACATAGAAGTTTAAATTGACCAGACGTCGAATAGTCTGAAAAGGTTGAACAGATCTTTGGATCCTACTAGATGAAAGCAACAATGTTCGATCACGGTGGTCAAACGTAGACTATGGGTTCTGTACGCGTTTTGGTGAAGTAGTAACTTTCTCTTGCGAGACGAATAAGAAGTATCATATTATTATGGCAGTTTCCCCTTAGAAAACGTTTATGATGCATACATTGTAACAGTCCTAGTTAGAATACATAGTACTTCTTCCCCTCTTCCTGCACTAAAACAAAACGCAAAGGAAGGATGTGCTTAAGAGTAGGAATTTACATAATCTATGAACCACAAATAAAATTATAGAAAATTATTATTATCTTTAAGAAAAAATTTTTTTCAAAAACTAATCCCAAAAATTAATGATAAAAGTATTGATTATATCTATAAGTAATGAAAGTACTAAAAATACTGTGCGGGCATCGTATTCATTACAAAATAGATTGAGATTGTGTATCCCTACAGCAGCGTTTAAATATTTAACACATATATCAAAATATCATATGGCAGATACACAGGGTGGCGGCAGAAAATGTAATCTTAATCATAACAAAGTATTTTGTTGCACAAATTTATCGACGTTTTGTCTGGAGTCTAAAGAGAAATGAAAGAAAAACGTACGGGGAAGGCAATAAACGCGGAGATACAAAAGACGTAATTAGCTAGAATTTATATACTTTAGTAGGAAACGTATGATACTGAGATGAGTTTGATAACATTGGTGAGTGATAAAACAACAAAATTAATTTACTATAGGAAGAAACCGTTTAAAAATATAATTTTTTATTTAAATTTAGTTGAGGTTAATTTATTTATTCTAGATGTTATTTTAAGCCTAATTACTGAATATTGTCCCAATTTTAAATGGAAAAGTATTTAGTTTCGTTGTGAGAAGTACATTAAAGGCTATATGTAAATGCGTACACTGAGATTATTTATTTGACCTTTGGTTACAACAGTCAACAGTACAGGACGGAAATAGGGAGATCCACTGAGGCCGTGTTGTATAATCAGGAGTCAAATTGTCCCCGACTAAACTTCCATCTGCCCATCTTCCGGTTAACGTACCTCAGCTGAAATATTTATAATGGTACATTTTTATTATCCTGCTATTTATCATGATAAAACTTTAATTATCCATTAATTAAAGTTTTATTTGTTTATTATTAGTTAGTTGTTGATCTTTTTTTGTGGCTATATATCTTATTACTCCACTAGCAGTTTACCCGCGGTATTCGCGCGCAATTACATAGGTTTTTGCACGTGTATGAGCAATTCTGCTTCAAGTGAATTATATTTACGATGCCAATGTTGGGTTTACCTTGTTGCTATGTTCAATAAAATAGTCAGACAGTGCATATTTGTAGCAATTTATTTAATTAATTTCTTTCTATTGTTTTTTTTTATTCCATAGTTGATTTTGCCTAGTTTCCCGATCAAGAAAATATATATCACAGATCAGAAAAGCATATTTCACCCAAAAAAACAACTTAAGATGGGGTTTAAGTAATAGTTTTAAAATGTAAAAGTTAGATATAGCAACTAAAAAATACTTTTATAAGAATGCAAATTGAAAAGTACATTGACTATGACACTATTTCCTCCATTTGAAACTTTTCTAGATGGAATTGGTACGTTAGTACCCGTGAGTCCTGCGAACTTTCGTCCAGCCATTGTAATATTAGCAGATTCCTTTTCTAAGGCGCGTCTTCGTAGTTAAATTTTCTGACCACCTTATAATTTTGTTAAACGTTTTAATGTATTTACCTAAATTGCTGAAAATAAAAAACCAGCATTGAAACTAAAGGTTACTCCTTGGAGAGTTTACACACGTAAAATGTGGAAAAATTGAAAAGTAGTAGTTAAATTACGCTAAAAACGTTAGTTACGCTGTCATAAAACAATGTTAAACACAGAAGGGTTAATTACATATAAACCGGCTATTTCAAATTAATATTTCAAATACTCTAGAGATATCAAAGATGGGATCTTTTTTGCTACTATTCCAAGTATGACTCCATTTTATTTTAAAATACCTAAAAATAGTTATATACTGTGTTTGATTATTTACAGTTACTGTTTCAGTGGGTATGATAAATTTGCGTACCCGATGGATTTTTTTATTATTCAGGAACAGTGACTGTAAGATGGTTAACAAAACCCTTGTCACACGTTGTCAGGGAAGTAGTTCGTGTAACATACTGCTCTGGCGTTTCTTTGTTACCAGTTTTAAAATCATACTGCAGGTAAATTTTAACAGGTTACTGTAGAACATATATCGATGTAGACTGGTATACCATCAGTTAGAAGTTGGTCCTCAGTCATTAAGAAACGACAAAAGGTATTTATTGATAACAATCAATCGATGTTATTTAGTGTATGCAAGAATTTCGTGAATGTATGATATTGGAATTTTTATCTAATAGATGACTTCTAAATAAACATGAAAATACATATTTTTTTTTATTATATATAAATTAAAGTAAAACAGGTTAAAAAAATAGAGAGTGTCCCAACGTTTAACCTAGTATATTTTGGCAGATGGTGAGGCAGGCACTCTACGAGTGTTATTATCGTGCATGAGACTATACACCATTGTTGTGTACGTGTTACGGGGAATCGGAATAAAAGACTGAATTAGTTTACATCATCGACTGTGCTCGGTTAAGGTTGGAGGGTAACTGAGAGAGAGACAAGGGCAGGACACTGGAAGTGGTAGTGGTGGTATGATCTGGTGGCGTGATGAGAACAGCCAATGGCATTTATTCAAACTGATCACCCCATATGACGTCACAGCATCATACGATCATACAGTTGGTCTTTGGATGTGGCTTTAACTTGCCAGTAACAATTTATAATATGTATAATAATTATTATTATAATTATTATTGTAATTCAATACATTACATTTCCTCCCTTCCAAATTTCAAAATAAATTGAATTCACACAAGTCATAGATAACTTAAACAATACAAGTGTAATAATAAATATATAATAAACACATTTAAATATAAATAACACATATCATTAGTAAATGTCATCCTTAAGTACTGTAAGTTATTTACAAGTTGAATTTCTCTACAGGTTTCCTAATACGAGTTGGGTATCTGTTTGTATGATCAGCTGTTCTAGTGACAGGAGAAGGATAATGCTCGAGTGGTAGAGAAAGACGTGGTATAGGAATGAGGGGGAGTGATGTGACATGGTGAGGTATGATTGCGGTGAGGAGGGGGGAGAGACCAGCTCGATCTAGTGAGGTCAGTGTTACTAATTCTGACTGGGAGTGGAGTTGGCGGACCACTGAGCGCCATGCTCTACACAACGACTCCGCAACTGTACGGTTCATGAGATGGAGGGATATATTGACTGTCACGCGTCAAATCAATGACTACTGTGGAGTCCAATCATCGATGTTCAATACGTCTAATCAAAATTATTTCCAGTTTTTGGTCATAACAGTAGCAAATCACATGATTTAACTGTTTTTTTACAAATTGCCCTCTTTCACCATTTGTCTTTAGAGCGATAATCTCTAACTGAATACAGATTGATTCAGGACCATATGACCATTCCTCCGCCTTCTCCTATCCAACGCCAATCCTAACAAACTCACTCCTTCATTTTTGTTTGTCCTGTTTTAATTGCACAGTTCAGGCTACATTAGGTCTGAGTATTATCTAGCCTGCATCTTAGTGGGTCTATTGAACATTAATTTGGGCAGGTGTCTCTGTTAGTAGTACTATGAACGGAGTTTTCTGTAATCAAATAAACAATCCTATTCAAGGCTACTTTAGTTTCAATTTTTTCTTGAAAAGCCAATCTTATTTTACGTTTTAGCATACTTAACTGAGTTATCAGCCTGACCATTAGAACTGAGGGATGATTTAAGCTGGTGAAAATGTATGTCTTATACCATTATGTTGCATGAAATTTTTAAAATTCAACTGGAGGTTAAAATGGTGGTCCATTATCCACTATGGATAGTGACAGCGTTATCCAAATCTAGAAATTAGTTCTCTTAACATATTCTATAGCTAGCTTAGCTGAAGGAGAGCCCTACTTCATATTACTTCCAACCACTTAGTTGTAAGCATACACATTTACTACACATAGTAGGTCTTTATCTTTGAATGGTCCCAAGTACATCATTATGCAAATCTTTCCGATGGCTTTAGCATGGATAGTGCCTCAAACATGTAGATTACTCTTACTTGGACTAGATAAACGTTCACCATAAGATCAGGAAGAGCAATTGTTCGCTAGGCTTTCAATGTTTTCATCTATATTTGGCCACCATAACTATTAGGGATCTTGCTTGGGATACTGTCTTCATTTTTTTACATTTCCCAAGTGACTCGCGTGTAAGCTCATTTAACTACGTAGATAAAACATACGCAACTTGTTAGGAACATAACATTATTATATCCACCACATAACAATGCCATGCTCAACTGATAGCTCTTCCTTTCCTTTGGAAATTAGGTAACAATTCCCTATTCTCATCCTGACAAAATAATTGGCCATACGTTACATCACATTGTTATGTATTTAGTTTTATAATAGGATCATTTTGGGTTCAAGCTTTTACATCTTCAAAAGTTAAAGGTAACTGAACTTTTCAGCGATTACAGTGTTAATTAGGTGCCTTTCCACGCTTGGTTCATTGTTATTATTTACAACGTGTGTATTGTTTATTGGTAAGCGTGTTAATGCGGCTGACGATACCCATGCTTTTCTGACCTTACATACTGTATATCAAAATTGTATCCACTTAAATATAATGGCGTTTACTTGTAATCGGCTTGCTGCGAAAACAAGTAAACCCTTTTTCGGTCCATAATATGCTAATTAAAGGTTTGTGATCAGTACACAAAGTGAATTTTCGGCACATACATTTATTGATGAAATTTCACCTTACTCCATATACTTCTGCTATAGCTTCCTTATCTTTTTGTGAACTATTGACATTCTGCTGGTGATAAAGTACGAGAGTGGTATGCATTAGGTTTCTCAACGCATTCAGGGGTTATGATACTAAGTACGCAGCCCAAAGCCCCTGTTCGAGCTTGCGTCTATCTGCTAGTTCTTACAGGCAAACTTTGAATCATAATGCGCCAAAACTGGTGAAGCTTTAATCAAAAACATCCTTGACATGGCTAAATGGATTTGAGAAATTTTTCATCAAAATCCAAAATGGCACGTCCTTTTTATAAACAAGTTGTACAACGGACTCAAGATTGTTGACTAATTTATTTATAAACTTTCCATAATAATTTACCAAGCCCACTAAAAGCTTTGGACTTGAGTGACAGATTTAGTGTACTGGTGCTTGATTTATTGCTTTAATTTTAGATTCAGAAGGTTTGCTGTCCATCTTTATCGATACTAAAACCTAAAGATACCTCGATTTTGTCTACTAAAGAACGATCATTTGTCTTTCTTTACGGTAAATTCCTTTTTCACTCAGGCGTTTACAAAACCTCTTGCAACATACTTACATGAGTTTTCGTTATTAGGGGTGGTGATAAGAATATCATCTATGAACTCACTGATATGCCTTCTAAATTAGGCAAAGATTGTTCAATAACTCTTTGAAATATGCCTGGGGCTGATGAGATTCCATAAGGCATTCTACCAATAATGAGAAAAGACCTCTAGGCGGTGATAAGTGTACATAATTTTTGTGACTCACTGTCTAACTTTAATTGCATATAGGGCTTGACTTAGATCTATTTTAGAGAAACGTTCTCCATGCTGTAAATTTGCAAATAAATCTTCTATTCTAGGTATAGGGTACTTGTATTCTTCTAGATACTGATTTAGAGTAACTTTAAGTTCTCCACATAGCCTAATTTCACCGTTCTTTTGTTAATACTGGTACAATGGGCGTTCCCCATTCCGAACTGCTTACTGGAATTAACACTTGTTCGTCAACTAAGCGTTGTATTCTTTTTCTACCTTACTTTTCAATGAGAATGGTATCGGTCTTGGCTTAAAATTACCTAGGTCTAGCATTTTCTTTTAGATTTAGTTTTACTGGTTCGCCTGTTTACTGACCTAGTTTCTCACGTGAACTACTTTTGGAATTTGATTAGTTAGCTCGGACGTCATTGTCTCGAAATTAAGCCTTGTTATCTATAGGATGTTTATAAGCACACATGTTATTTTTATAACGACATGTCAACTCCAGTACTTTAAGCCAATCACGACCCATTAAAGGATGTGGAACCTCCTCTAATACACATACAAATCTAAGCATTTATGTATTTTCTCATAGCAAACATCAACTATAACCTTGCCCACAGGTATAATAGTTTCATTAGAGTACGAACTCAAAGTTAGGTCGTTTTTCTAACAATTTACAAGAACTAAAAAATTATTTTCATAAAAATCCTCACTACACACTGTGACAACTAGCTCCAGTATCAACTTCAAGTATGGTTTCTCGACCTTGCACTAGGACTGTAATCTTAATTGGGTCATACTCTAATTCTTTCACCGTCGAGGTTTCAATTTACGTTAAATAAATTCTGTATGTCCTCGACATAACTCTCAAGATTTTCACTCTGAACATAATTCTTAGAATTATTTTGAATATGGACAGTTCTGAACTATCAATTTTACAAAATTATGTTTCTTATAATCTTTGTTTTTTCTTGTTTTTGAAAATTAGACTGATAAGATAAACCTTTCTTAACTTTCGGTATGCTGATTGTCTGGGAAAACTTACTAATTTCAGTAGATCGGGACATACCTTAGATATGTGATTTCTTTTACCACCATTTGTTTTATGACACACACACACTTAAACAATTTGCACTGCTTCCTATAGTGGGACCACACTGCCCACAGCACGTAACACTGGCTCCCTTGACTGCGTCGCCTTGCGTTTGTAGCTCGCGCTGCCACCGCTGCCGCCCGACTCTCATCATGTGGGTGGTGATGCGCTGCCGCCGTTCACTGGCAATTGACCGCCAACATTCTTCTCCGCCGCTTCCTCACTGAGCAGACGATTTTCACAGCCTGGTCGAAGGTTAGGGTGGGTCTCTCCCAACAGCCTACTGCTTGGTCGACTCAACTCCTGATGCCGTCACCAGTCTTTCTCTGAGATTAGTCGTTGAGGGGATGCGCCAAACTCGCAGTATGCAGGACAAACCTCTTGAGGCTGGCGATGTACTCTGCGGGACTGATTCTCCTTCCTGCTGATTCCTCATTTTGCTGAACTTGATACCTTTCAGCTATGAAATGGATGGCTTCGGGTTACAAATGGTCCTGAATTAACATTCAACTAATTCATCGAACTTGTTTTCTCTGAAGGTTTTTCCGGCGTACCATAATATTCTCGTATACAAACTGTACGTTTTCACACCCACGGACTGTGTTAGTAACGTACTAACCTTTTTGTCAGTCACTAATACTGTTTACAGTCAACGAATAATTCAATTCGTTCAACATACGAATTTCCAAGTTTCTGCACTGTTGTCGAAGTCACCGATTCCGCCAATAATTTCCTCGGCCATTTTATTACTGTTTCACTAAATAAAAGACGTAAATGTTCCAATTTACGACCTTGTACTCTCCATCATCCAAAATGTACCGATTTTTGAGTCCACGTGACGCCAAACTACAGACCACACTTCCTCCCACATATAATTTTCGGAGAAACACCTATTATTTACGCACAATCGGAACAGTTGCATTTGCACCTCGCGGGATCGCATTAATACCTCGTCACCAATAATGTTGTGGTACGTGTTACAGGGGAATCGGGAATAAAAGATACTGAATTAGTTTTACATCATCTGACTGTAGGCTCGGTTAGAAAAGGGTGTGGAGGTTAACTGAGAGAGAAGGACAAGGGCAGGGACCACTGGAAGTGGTAGTGGTGGTATGATCTGGTCGGCGTTGCATGAGAACAGGCCAATGGCATTTATTGCAATCTGATCCACCCCATATGACGTCACAGCATCATTAACGAATTCTATACAGTTGGTTCTTTGGCTGTGGCTTTAACTTGCACAGTTAACAATTTATAATATTCGGTATAATAATTATTATTATAATTATTATTGTAATTCAATACATTACAACCATAATACTATATTTACTAATTTTGGTTACTATACACTAAACCAAAAAGAGTTTAATAAAAGGTTCTATTTAATAGAACTTCTCTATTTGGAGTGCACTTATATAAACCAAGACAAGACCGTTATATCAGTCTCATTAGTATACTAACTGAAAATTCATAAAATCAAGTTGGGCTATTTTACTATTAGAAACTACGATATTAAGTAAGTCTAGTTTTCTACGGTCTAGATGTATCAACTTTCCAAATAGCTTTGATAAACAGAAATTCATAATTACATCATATTTAGTAAAAACCACTAAAGTTTTATCAAAGAAATATTTGTATGTAAGATCAACCATCCCACAAGCATCTACTTTCTCTGTTGAAATTCGTCATCATCAATGCGTACATTGACAGCAGACGGTGTCTGTTAGCACAATCACCGTATCAATCGAATTTACACACTCCTGTGCACGGACAAAACTTAATTTCTCGCAATTAATACTTCTTCATTCCCCACTCAATTTCGCCATTTTATATCTAAGGACTTTTAAAACGTAATATATTTATAAGAATTATACGGAGAATTTAAATAAACCATAAAGCCAATATTTTGAACATTTAAAAAAATAAAAATGTTGATTAAATTTGTAGTACTAAAAAGTCTATGGATTTATTGTACCACAACACATAGCGTTTAATAAGGCTAAATTAAAAAAATGTAGGTGTTACTATGGAATAGTTCCTCGTGCCGGATATTACAAAGGAACGCGTGCCCACTAGTTCACAAGATAATGTCAGTTCACATATAGTGTAAAAGTACATGCTAAATAATTGTAATTTACTAAAGAAACAGTATACACGTGTGAGTTCAGTATTCCTCGATGTTTGATCTGAGATGTATCAAGGATGTGCTACAAAACCTAAATGTGTTTTGCTCATGTAGGCACTTTGCTTATCTGTTTCACAATGAAATTGAGGTTGCCTAAGATATTTAGAGCTTTGACCAAGCTTTGAGCTTAATGCAAAGGCAATAGAAAACAGACATGGTGCAATGTAGATGAAGAAAGCATAGGGTACGATTTAATAAAAAGTGTTAAAGTTTATCGTTTGAAATTATGTAAAAACCCCTTGATGAAATGAGAGCAAAATAATTTCAATATTCTTTACTTTAATAATTTTTAACCGTTTTTGATTTACATAAATACATAGTATTTAAATTCTAACATTCTATTTTTACTAATAAAAAGTGCAGACGGTTTAAAAAAATGTAAGTACGCGTTAGTTTATAATCTCCACCAGAATTTGGAACTGAAAAGTGTCAAAATAAATAACTACCTCAATAATATATATGTACTAATAAATCAGATTCTTTGGTTTAAAATAATATTTTTCGCTACCAAACTTTTAAAAAGATAATAAAAAAATAAAATTAGGACATTTTCTTTTAACAAACTGTTTGAGTTATTGTCTTTTAGTCAACTATCGATGTATTATTCCATGACTGGTACTTCTTCTTTTCCCACTTCACTATAAGATCTCAGTAAAAATTACCACTTTTTGATTCGATATTGTACAGGTTTTACTTAAATTATTGCGTATATTCCTTGTTCTGAGCACATTATTATTCAATTCCTTTGTTACTTCAAGAAAAAGTAAAAACAGGTCTTTGACCATTAAAGACATTTTTTACCTTAAGTTGATCAAATAAAACTTTCAATATTTACAAGAGTTAAAACTGTGAATGTGAAGAGAACACTCGGTTGCTCCGTCCTGCACCTTGGTTAGTGATTGTGTAAGAAACATCGTAGTGCACTCAATTGTAAAATCTGATGAGACAATAAGGATGGCTCTTCACCTGGATTACATTATATTTTCAAATTTTGTAGTCTAGTTGTCTCCGGTGTCGAGACGAAATAAAGAGTTCGTTTTGAGTTTTTTTTTCCAGGAATCCTGATGTCTGAGACAGTGTAAGATTCCAGACGCTGCACTAAGAGGAGGTGAATGGAGCTAAACTCAACATTCCATTGAGTCAAGCCTCTGTACCAAAGCTAAGTTAATAGTAAAATTGTTTATCTAAGACTGGAAACCCAACCAAAATCTAGGTGCAGTAAGCCATTTGTATGCAATAATGTATTTTGGTATATATAATGACACAGTTCGACATCACAGGACGTGTGATAGCGATATACCTAATGACAGAGAGCTCAGGCGGTCTAAGATGCAACTCAATTACAAGTGGCTAGACTATCTTTATTAGAGAGTATTAATATGTCAATGGCCTAGTTAGGTCTGTGTAGTATAATATTAGTTACGTCAACGTGTAAAACGTGTGCTGTACGTGACGTTAACTAAACTAGTAGTTGTCATTACGTAAATCATTAGTGTTGTGGTTAACAAGTCTCTGACACTAGTTTCATAATATTCTTTTGTAAATTTAATTTATATTATAAAGATATAAAATTGATACAAGCTAAAATAATTTGCACAAGTCCACAAATTTAAAAGTACTGAGACGTGCTGGGCAGATACATTTTTAGTAGATGCGTAGGACAGTCACGTCGGCTAGATATGTTAACTATTGTGCTGCTGATTCTTTTCTAAGGCTTTTTATAATTCCCCATCTTAATATCTGTGGGCGAGTGTATCTGCATAGATGCCTATATAAATGTTTCATTTTGTACAAAATGATGCGACCAAGATGAATGGCTGCCACCTACCCGGTGAAAATGCTGAGAGTTAAAGGGATTTTGATGATACTCCTACGCAATGCTGTTCAGGAATCTCTTGCAAGTATTTTTCAAATTTATTAACTACACATAAGCCCACAAATATATTACTATCTAACTGTTTTTTTGGAGTTCTGAGTTAATTTTCAAGCCAATCTCATATAAGATCGTTAGTTAGTTTAAATTGAGTTACGGACGTACTAAATTACCTATTTCTAAATGTGTACCAATGAATATACATTTAAATAATAACCTCAAAGTTAAGAAGGTTAATGTAATTTAAATCAATAAAATCTGACTTACTGTTTATTCATACTCATAAAAAATTAAGTAAAGAATCTATATGTGATTTTCTATTTATCTATAATCACAACCTTCTAATGATAATTCAAGATATTTTAAGGTACAAACTTTGAAAGGATATAATTTTCTATAAACGTGTCAAATGATTATAGTGTCAGTGTTGGATTAAGTTTGGGATTCTTTTACAAAATTAGTCGTAAAACTGATTTCGTAATTTGAAAATTGGACACAGTGAAATACTCACTATAACCTCAATTCTGGAAAATAGGAAAAAGCTCAATACATCAAGACGTTTATGAAATCAAATTACAATTTCCGAAAGTAATTGGTGTTCGTTATTAACAGGTTCAGTGAAAAGACGAGGTTTGCTAAAGTTCCTCTAAGCGCAATTGTCATTCAATATGCTATAGTTCTTTTACAGTAAAACAGAACACTAGTAATAATTTAATGTTCATCGCGTTTGTATATCACAAACACAATGGAAATCTTGAAATATTTCGGCCTCCATGTGGAGAGCTATCTTCAGGTAATAACATTTTAAACCGAAGCTTAAAGAGTCGTTGTTTCAATTTAACATATTCATAGAAGATGGATTCAACTCACAGATCAAGGTTTTAATTTTGTTGAAAATATTACACAAATTTCTGTAAGTAAACCTAGATTGAAGTACTTCGTTATTAAACGTACATACCTGTATAACGAACATATAAAAATATTTGAATAGTCTTCCAGAACTGTTAGTACCAAGCAAAACAGCAATTGGGGCACACACCTCACACTATTACCTATCTTTAGTAAGCGAACTTGTTATATGTAATCAATAAAGTTACAGTATTTAATGGCAAAGTTTAACTGATAAAAAATATTAATACTACCTAATATTTTGAATGCGAAAATGTGTTTGTTTCCTACGTTTACATGCGTAACCTATTCAACCGAGTCTAATGTAATTTTAATTAGACATCTCAGGGTCCATGGTTAAATTTAGCCTTATTTCTTATTTCAAAAACTCCTCCGGGCTATGCCCCACTAGTCTCTAAAGTTTGAAAGAATTGCACCTTGGTTTCTACAGTTGAATTACAGCAAACAAATATTGAAAGAAGCTGTCAAATGTAATCAACTGTTTTGTGGTAACATTGTTTTATGACAGCAAAACACGTTTAGTTAGTTTAAAGTTTACCCACTATTTTCAGTTTGTTTATATTTATAATCTTGAAAGCATAGACCAAGATTGATAGTAAACAATACTTCTTACTTAACTTTTTCCTGCAAACGTTTATATAGCACTGTAGTAAGGAAATGTTCCAGATAAAAAAGTTAAAAGTTTAAAGAAAAATTAGTAATTTTTAACTGTAAAAGTTTATACAAAATATTAAGTATTCATTGCATTGCTAAGTAGCCTATTGGAGTAAACGAATGATATAAAAAAGACAAAGTTACTAACTAAACTTTTTCTATAAATTTATACAATACATCAACTCTTATAAAACCAATTTTTAGTTTGTCTTTTTGAAAGAGGTAGGCTTCATCAAAGTAAATATATTTCACAGATCGGGAAATAAGGATTAGTCAATACGATAATAAATTATATTAAGACAGCAGTTAAATTTGCAAAATGAGCCATAAATTTATACCTTTTTAACAGATTTTCTTGAATCGTTAGCAACAAAGCAAACTCAACATTGAACTTCGACGGATATATTAATTCACTCGAAAAAGAAGGTGCTCATAAAGACATGCAAAGTCCTACAAAACTGCCTATAGAAGCCGCGATCAACTGAATATATAGTACATAAGAATACAGTGAAAAATCAAATCAACGAAAGTTCAAATACACTTAGTCCATGTGAAGACATGTGTACGATAATCTGTATACAGCAGTGGTTTTTGTAGTGTTCTGCCTTAGGTCACAACACCCCATTGTACAGTACATTGTATTGGAATGATTCCAGCAATGTATAACAGAGTACAAGGCACATAAACAATGCACACCAATCTGTATGCCAGAAACTGTAGCACGTGTGTGTGCATCAATGTAGCAAGTCAAACGTTTTGGAGTAGGGTTAATAATGTATTGGAGATTAAGATTTTTATAATTAATTAATCATTCATTAAATTATGTCATTATCGATTTGAATTACAGAGTATAATTGGTAGGTGTTGTTATAATTTTTCATATTACTGAATTCATGTGCTTGTAATTAGCTATTTTACACAGTGTAAGTACACAGTTTATTTTGACAACAGTGTACTCACACACTATCATACTCATCACTGCTACCAATATGGTACTGACAGGACATCCAGGTATGGTTATAATTACGGTCCTTAAGTCATAATGAACGCTATAATCTACAGGCGGAGATTTGAATTAAGCATTTGAGTAGCTATATACACATGTTGTATCTGAGTCTTTCGCCAAATAAAACCGAGCAATTCTTGTATTGATAAATGTGTTCAAGAAAGATTTAAATCAGTTGTTGTTTTATGTAGTTTATGAAATGTAATGTTTGGTATACCAGTTTCAAAAGGTTTTCATCAGGAAAACTCTTTTTACTTAAAACCCGTAATTAAACATTAATGTTACGAAAAAATTTAAGACCGTAATTAATTTTAAAAAACATAATATGTTACGTTATTATACAAACAAAATAAGAATTTTATTATCATTCATCTCTTCATATCAATATACGGTCTTCGACGACTTTACATTTCAAATGAATATCAAAGAAATTCGTTAATAATTCACTAAAAACTGTAATTAATTCAATTGACCTAACATAACACTTAAAAATATTGATAGCCATAACCAGATTAATTAGTTTATAACGCAATGAGTAAAGATAAAAAAAGCGTATACATATTCATAATAGTTAAAGCACCACATGCTATCATTAAAAAGCTTTTATTAATACAAGCTATTTTAAAAAACTCTGGAAATGCCTTAGCGTGGTTTCTTCGTAATTATGAATGTATTTAATTCTTAACTGATTTATAAAGTATAAATAGTGTATAAATTTATTCGGCTCTATCATATTCCCTTTTTAAATTCTTCAATAATGAACTAAATTGAATTCCAGCATCCTAATTATTTTGCAAATAAAATGTAAAAATAGGTTATGTAAAACCAAATAGAATTTATTAACATTTGAATAAAAATAAGTTCAGTGCTTCTTTTATGTAATTTAATATTAATATATTTATTGTTTCTAAAGAAACGTTATTGCTACCGGTATATTATGCCAAATTCCACATTCATATTTCAGTTTATAAAAAACGTGTTTCTTCCGGAAAGTTCGTCCCTTATTTTAGTTAAAATTAATTGTTACAAGAAATATAGGACTCTTACAATTATGATTTTATACGACCCACATAAAAGCTTACATAACTTTACGGTAATTTCAATGTCTACCATGTGTTTGCGAAGAGTCATCTTTTTTTTCCTAAAATAATAAGTGTATTAACTTTCATAATCTGATTACAGAAATTGTGTTTAGGTGGCACTGATAAAACAGTTCAATTTATTGAAGTATATTGTGAAATGCATAATATGAAGCATTTATCAACTGCAGAATATTTAGTAAACTATCTTGGTGGACTATTTAGAATATTGTTTGTCATACAATATTGGGAAATTAAATATTTAAATAATAAAACATTTATTTATTTAAAGGCAGAAGTGAAATGGAAAGACTCTTCCATTCACAGAGTATTTACATATTTGAACCCTGTTGGACCTTACAATTAAATCTGAAATAAATGTTACAAGTATTTCTATGAACCTGCATGTAACTTTTTATGCATGCGCTGTATGAAGAAAGTAAGAGCGTAATAATCTTCTCACACAGAAATACCATTAATGTACAAAGAGAGTAAAAGATCCCGAAAACTTCCTTAATTTTAGTATTTAAACTATAGTAATAAAATCCTGCAAACTTTACTCAACGTTAAACGCCTATCCCAACAATTTCAGTTCAGCAATAGCCAAGCGTCGCTTAAATTATGGGAAAACGGCCTCATGGAGAGTGAACTGGAAATCTTAAATGTCAAGCCTAGGTCAATATGAATATAATTTAAAACGTTTTTTTTATCATTAGAAAATAATACTGCAAACTATACCTCACTATAACTTTATTCATTAAAAAATAGGTTGACAATAAGATCAATGTTGACCTTTATACGACAGTCTTTTTTACAGTAAAAGTTTTACGAATCACGTTAGCAGAAAGTAGAGCACTTTTTATTTAAAGTACTAAATGCAGTAAAATATTAAAACTTATAATATATAAGTTCGATTATTAAAATGAATATTTTGCTGTTAGTCCCATTATTATTTGGAATAATATTCCCATTAACATTCTTTTAAGTCCACTACATATTCTACTATATATATATATTGTATT
Organism: Homalodisca vitripennis; assembly: GCF_021130785.1. Taxonomy (NCBI): domain Eukaryota; kingdom Metazoa; phylum Arthropoda; class Insecta; order Hemiptera; family Cicadellidae; genus Homalodisca; species Homalodisca vitripennis. Next base: position 323 of record NW_025786127.1, on the reverse strand, counting down.
TATTTATTTTACTTATTCACTATTTATTTACTTTCGTTTGTACTGTTTTCTTTTATATTTTTATATTTTATACAATTTTTGCACCTGAACACGGTTTTCACCGAAATATACTGCCAATGTTTTAAAAACACTTTGTTTTAATTGTAAAGTAATTTACTACAAATAATATATATATATATATATATATATATATATATATATATATATTCACAATGCAAAGACATTTTAGCCCTTTAAATACGCTTCGTAGTAATATGGGAAGTATTTGGTATTATGAAGACATTCCGTTTTTAAAACTTTTCCTATGATGATACAAAGGATAT
>NW_025786126.1:10000-19247 GCF_021130785.1 Homalodisca vitripennis | reverse complement strand
TTGTATATTATTTTACATAAAATATATTCAATTGAAAAACATTACAAGAGACATACTAGAGTAATTACAAGAAGCATTTATTATTTAGCATGTATATGGAAAAAAAAAAAATAATTAGTTGCTTAAATGGTAGCGAGACGGTTATTTTGGAACGTTGTACCATCGTTCATTCAGAAGAAAAGTGACACAAACAAAAAAAAGTAAATTTTACTTGAGACCGATTTGAAAAGTGTGCTTTTTGTAATTATTTTTTAGCGTTTAACTAACTGCAACCGTTTAATCAAAAAGTCATTTGATTTAGTTAGTATCTTTCAAAATATAGGGCAGTTAAATTTAGCATAGATAAGAAACCCATTATGTTTGTGTTTTTAATTGAGTTCGTGTTTAATTAATGTTATTAATTTAATTTGAGCTTTGTCCAATTTTCCTGTAATAACCCGCTTTTCTTTTAAAGGTTAGACTTTGAAAGTGAGTATTGACCACAAAAATATATCAACGGTTTGTATAGTTCAGTTAACTTTAATTGAAACAAAAAAATCAGTTAGTTACTAGAGAACTAAACCTCCAAACAGCATTGGACCTATTTTAAAATTGTTTAGAAAAAATAGGTTAGTGTTTTCAAATATTAATAACAAAAATACATTCATCGTCACTACCACTTAGTTTATACCAAGATTTGGGTCTTAGATAATTATAATCCTAATCCGTCACTTGTGTTTTTAATATTTAGAAGAAGTATTTTCGAATGTAAATAAAAATATCATTAAACAAAAACATAAAGCATTGTTGCTAAACACAGAACGTGTACTGCAAAAAATTTAAAGTGATTTATAAAAATGCGGTGCCATAGCAACTTGGAATAACATGTTTTTGCAAGTAATAGTATTGAGTAAATCTTTTTTCTTGTTGTATGATTTTCCCAGTCTTTGCTCGTAAGATTTTCTTTAAAGCAACATCTGAACAGAATGCACAGGAAAATCCGTTGTTTCGTCTTGTGAAATTCTGTATTGATTCTTTGATGTGACTCTTCTTGTTGTCTCCGGAATTTAAAATCCGTCGTTGTTCTCTCAATAGTCGAGCTTCTGGATGAAAATTTCGTTGAAAGTCAACTGTGTCATCATTAAGTTGTCTTGTAACTTGATTTTAAAGGGAGAATTCACGTTCTCAACTTAAAGTATTATTGATGTCATTTACTTTGCAACAGTACTTCCTGAAATGAAAGATCTTTGAACGTAAAAATGTTTAATTATAACTTTTTTAGATTAGAAAAAGATTTAATAAGTTGGATTTAAAAGTTTTAGTATGTTAACAAAGTGTAGGAAATTAAAATATAATCCGTTCGAAGTAGTTAAATATGCGTTTAGAAAAAAATATCTATTTAAAAAACGTAAGAAAAATGCAATTCTTCCAATCTTGATTTGCATATCTATGTGCCATTAAATATTGCTACTCCTTTAACAATACATTTTTCAGATTATATATGGAAAAGGAAAGATGTGTTTAAAAATCGTAAAAGAAGATAGTAAGATTAAAAGATTCTTAAATATTGTGTAAAAAAAGTATTACAAAGTTATAAATTTTATTGGTGTTCAACATGGTTAAAGGCGGAGTAGGGTTAATACTATTGTTTGAAAACCGGTCTGAGATTGTTTTTGCAGGTGGAAATAAATAGATGAAATCAATTTATTGGTTGCCTCATCACTATGATATTATTTTTATTAACTGCTCGTTTCATAATATAAGTGTCTAAATTATATTATAACAGTAAGCACCTTACCGTGCACACATTAACTGTAGAGGTTAACATCCAATGTTATGGCCCATAGGTCTTTAAAACAATCTCCAAGTAAAATACTTCATGACTTAGTTCATTTGACTTGCTGATACGGATTCCCCAGTATTTTTTTTGCAGTTTTGATCATATGAAATGTATTGGAGCCGGAGTGGTAAATTGGTCGCAGACTTCAGACATTTCTTAATCTGCGGTTCTCAATAATTGCATGTCAGGACATTGTCCCCCGTCGTTTTGACTATGCCCTTTTATTCTAGGAAATTGTGAGTTATAGGACTTAATTGGCAGTTTTGTCTCACTGCATAGATAAGTACATAGAAAACAAATACTTGTTTTTCTGTTGGCACCGCGCCGCTGCAATTATTCAGAGTAAAATATTAATTTCAATATGCGGAAGCTTTTACGCAATTTTTTAACGTTTTTCTACTTTGGAGGTTGAATTTTGTAATATGCATGTTTCCGAATTTCGCATCGAGCCTCTGGGCTGCTCCTTCGCCCTTCATGCCAAGTATAGCAGAAATGACGGCATCTTTTTTCAGCTCCACACAGACAAGTCAGGTTTAGGCATATTTAAATTTGAGATTTATAAAGTTATCATTTAGGGACACTTCCCACAGTTTGGAGCACTGTTAAATACAGCTTGAAGGTCATAACAGGCAACAAATGGTGTTGACGAACACAGTAATGTTCAGCGTGAGGATCTTTGTCAGGAATTTTTTTTTCAATCGAGATAGATACTTGTTTTTGCCATAATATCGCTTTTTTCCAGTATTCCTCTTGCAAAACTGGTCTATTTCTCTCTCACCTTTTCAGCTGTCTCATCTATGCATGGCAACAGCTCACAATAGGTCTTTTTTTGGAACAAAAACAAGAAAAGTATTATCACTCTTTGGTGAATATATCAGTAAATACTTTTTATAATTGTCCATGAGAGTTTTTGCTAAAGGCTGTTTACAATGTTCCAACCATAATCACGTAATTGTAAATCCACTAATTGGTGGTTACTACCTTGTCTGATGAAATTCTCTGGTTGATGTTTTGCCCGCTAGATATGGCTCTCAATTTTAGATGATATAGATTCTATATGACGCCTGAATGCCTTGCCATTTATATATACTTGTCTTGATCAGTTTGATGCTATATCATCAATGTTTACCCCCTCTAGAAGTCACCAGGCAACAAAGCCACTTGAGGCCGTCCCTTTCTTATCAATAACGGGATTCTAAATTGGTCTGTCATTGATACCTAGGGTGTTTCCTGAAAAAATAAGCTTTGCATACACGGAACCTCCGCTTATCAGCAACAAGTCAAAATAAAAGGCTCTGAGTTGTGGTTTTATCTTATTTCCCTCTCTCTTGTACTGGTAAGTTTGGTTAGTATGTTCTGAATAATAGTGATGCTATGAAAAAAAAATCGCTGTTGGCGGGAAACAGGTCACACCAAGTGCCCAATAGTTTTTGAAAATTGTTTGACGTTCATACCAGGGTTTATTTTGGTTTTACACTGGTATTCTACATCTCTATTCAATTTGCGCTATGGTGGTTTTAATTTTCCTTTTTCTCAATTAGTTTTTCCTGGTACTCTAGAAATGACTTTGATTTATTATTCCTCCTCCAGAATTTTCTACAGCTTTTTTGCTTTACAATTTACAACCAGATTGGTTCTTTGTTTAGTAGACCTTTTCTTTCCTTTTTTCTTTTGGAGGGGGCAGGTAATCAGTTGTTATTTTTGTTTCCAAGAATTCATAAAACAGGTTATCATTTTTTCTTCAAAGATCTTCAGGCTCCTTTGTCTTTGAGTATTTCTACAACAACTTTGTTTTCTTCTAGGTATGTATAAATATTTTGATTGGATATTGTTTGTTTTTATATTATTCAGTGGAAATTAAGGTGACATAGATTTTGGCTCGTAATTTGTGTATCCTCGTCAGAATCATCCAGCGTCATAATCACTTTTCACTGTTTAGTGGTCTATCTGAAAAAAGAGCTCCAGTAGCTTCGTTATACGTGGTTTTTATAACACTTACTGATTTGGGTACAGAAACATTTTTCTTGGTTAGACTGAGCTGATTGTCGTTGGAGCAAATTAAGTTTTTTGGTAGGCACAACATTCCCTGCTTTTTGTTGGGTCGATCTTTTATTTGGTGGGGAAAATATGCACTAACACACTGTTTTGATGTCGAAGGTTTATTGATTTATCTTCACTGTGAACTTCTTTAGAAGATAACATTTCTTTAGGAATGACATCAAACATTAACCCTGAGGTTTTGTCCTTCAGGTTCAGCTGTCCCGGGTTTGTAGGATCGTTCGGAGATTGGGCCGTGGGTTTTCAATGTGTTCAGATTAAAAAGTTCAATTTGTAGTTTTGAAAAATATAGGCGGTTTGAACCTTCATTATTTGGGGTTGTATTTTGGAATTTCATCTTCATTAATCACTGTCCAACTCCATTACCACATACAACACTACATTATGTGAAATGAGGAGAGTAGGCCTATAGTCTGTAGCAAATTGCCTTGTTTGTTTGGCTAATTTTTTAAAATCAGGGATGTTTCTACTTGCTCATGTTTCCTGAGACTTTAAGAACTGAGCTGTTGATGACTGCCTTCAACTAGAAATAATTTAACTTGTGTATCCTAAAAAAGTTCATAAATGAATGGCACAACAAACAGGCAAGGGCATTTGTTGTCTGTATGTTGGCATTTCATTTATGAATAAAAATGTATATTGTTTTACTGATAGTTTTAACAAGAAAATAAATCGTTAATAGTACTAACAGTGGAATATTTATAATAAATTGATATGAACTATTTTCGCAGAAAATACAAGTGTCACAAACTCAAAAATATAGTGCACTGTTGGTAATAACCATGGGGGTGTATGATTTAGTTTCTTGTAACAAAAGTTTCAGAGTTGAGTATAAATGGTAACACATCTCCAAAGTCTGGCGCACTGTGGAGTTGTATACAACAAAACGAAAACAAGTACTAAATGATAGTTTTCAAGGAAAAGTGACACCATCTCAACAATGTTGGACATTGTGGATGACAAACAAAATTGGAAAGTCAAAGCTATATTCAAGGAAAAGTGACACAATTATGCTCAAAAGGCTGTGTCAGTTTTATTCTAAGTAAACAATTATTAAACATGTACTTACAATTTTGTTAATTATTACTAACCAAAAACAGGCACAACTCATAAACAGTGTCACTTTTGCAGGAGAAATTATAGCAACGTTCACTTCCCTAGACAGTCAATGTCACAACTGAAAATGGTGTCAGTTAGTTTTTGCTAGAAATAACATTAACCTAGAATGTTCCTAGAAGGAAAAGTGACACGTAGTGTCACTCTAGTGGTGAGCAAGCAGAGTTTGAGTTATAGTGACGTTTGTGTTTGCAGTGAAAAGAATAAACTTATATTTCAAGAATCTATTAAACCAATAAAACCCATTTAACAAATGGTAAAATTTTGAGTTAGGTGACATCTTTATCTGTTCTGAATGAACGACATGTTGAGGGGTGCGGTTTTTGTAGCATACAAAAATTTAAATTTAAATTAAAAAATATTCGACTAGTTAAAATTGAAAAAAAAGTAGGAAACAGACAATTTTGGTAATATTACGAATAAACGACTTGAGTTTGATAGAATTCATCATAAAAGGAGCGAAATAATTGATTTATACTGACGTATGAGTCAGACGCACTATCTGGCAGGGTACCGTGCCACGCACGTATATCGGCCGCTCTCCTCCCTCCCGATCTACGGGCCGGAAGCGAGGAGAAGGGCTTCCCCCACCCCCGCGATCGCGCTGAACCATATATAATGATATCGGCCGATATGAATGACACGGAGAGACAGCCAGTGACCCGCCGCGACCATTACCGCCGACGACCAGCTGCTCCACCACTCACAGTAGGGACTCCCGTAAGTTCGGGCCACCCTCGGGACCAAATAGGACCCCTAGGCCGATTGATGCTTAAAAGCGGTCCGGAACTAAAAAGACCGAGATTGCCTATTTTAATAAAAATGCCCATTTATTGTTTTGCAAGGGTGAATTTTTCAATTAAAAAGCTGTTATGAAATAACCGTTTAAAAATTGAACCTTTCCTTAATACAATTACGTCAACACAAGAATTATAAACTACTAAACTTGTTGGTGTTAGATATCTTTTGGGGGGGTTGGTGGTTTGTTGGAAGCGGGGGGGGTGTGTTGGGGGGGGGGGGTTAACTTACCAATATTAAAAATCTATAACGGGTAATACTGCATATGTTTGGGAATCCAATGCGTGTAGGAATCAATAAACACTTGCACATTAGAATACAACAACAGTAGTAACAAAAATTAATAATGTTTAATGATATAGATTTCCCTAATAATAAAAAAGCAGCTTTTATTTACAAAACCCCATCAGACCTTAATTGAAATAAAATAAAATAATACAGTACTGGCAACCTGGTACATTGGTGGTTTAGCACTTCCTTTAACACTTAAAAGTACATCTGTCCCACTTTTTTTTCTGAATTTTTGTTGGTTTTCTAATGATTTTGTTTCATCTAGTGCAAACTCCACGCCACTTCATGTATTTAATAAAGTTATTACATCGACTGTCAGTTGCTTCTCTTTTGTGCTGGTTCGATGTAAGTAGCTTGCCAGTTGCAAAGCTGCTTTTCCTATCAGCGTGGCTCATTTTATTTTCTTCGTCTTCCGCTCTTCAATCGTCGAGTCACCCATCGCGTGCGTCGTTTATGTCATCTCGGTTGTCCCTGGCGAATGGATCCACAGCTCGACGAGTTTCGTCATCAATTCAGAAACCTCGTTGTCTAGCTCCTTTTACCATGTTTGGGGAAAAAAAATACCACTCCCAAAACATCTTCTTACAATACAATGGGACCACAGTATCGGTAGTTTGTCTGAAGAGTCGTGCAATGAGTAGGACTGCATTGTCATCTAGGTTCGCCATCAGAGGAATGTTGTTTGCGCTCATCTTGCTGATTGTCGTTGTTTGCGGTGATCTACGCTATTTCTTCTATATTTGTTATCGTGAGGCACATTAGTTGTTTTCCAAAGAACTTTAACAAACGTTGGATGGTGGTATTTTCGGTCGTATTGCCTTGGCAAAACCGGAATAACCAATGTACACAACACTCCTTCATGTTTAATCTGAACTTCAACACTTTTGGTACAGGTCTAAGCTGTCAATCCAGTCTCCCCAGTTTGGGTAACAGAACTTTCCGAAAAGGTAGCTTTACGACGTATACTTCCTCTGTGTGTAAGCACTCATATTTGAACCCCCTGGTCCATCGGCTGTTGAAGACTGGTTACATTGGGTGGTAGGAACAGCAGTTTAATTTCTTTTTCATTCGTCACACTGAAGATGTTCATCATGAGTAGGCGCGTTGTCAAGAAGTAGAAGTGCTTTGGCGGGTGAGAGTTTCGATTTTGCCAAATGTTTTTTTCACTTTGGGAACAAATTCGCATACAAACCATTCTCCTGAACAAGTACGTGTCCATCCACGCTGATTTCTGTGACCGATAATACACTGGGAGAGCGTCCATGTTTATGTTCTTAAACGCTCTCGGTTTTGCTGCTTTGCCAATGACAAATAGGGTAAACTTGTGAGTCCCCGAAGCATTTGATCACAAGGCGACTGTTATCCTGTCTTTGCTGGTTTTAAACCCTGGAGCAGACGTTTCTTGCGGGGTGGCAAATGTTTTTCTAGGCAGAAGTTTAAAATTTAACCCAGTTTCGTCAATGTTGTATATTTGCTCTGGGCAAAAGTTTTCATCATCGATAATTTTTAAAAATCTTGCAGAAAAGTCGGTGGCCGCTGTTGGGTTTGCTGATAACTTCTCACCACAAACTCCAATAAAATGTACGCCGTGTCTCTTTTTCCAACGAGAGAGCCATCCATCACTAGCCACGAACGCCTCTTCTGGTTGAAGCTTTGAGTGTAAGATCATGGCCTTTTCTTTTAATATTGGTCCACTTAATGGCGTTTCCTCGTCTTCGTTCTTGAACGAACCACAACCATAGAGCATCTTCCACCAATTCGTGTTTGGCCTTCCTTAGTGTGCAACGCTTTTCTAGAACTTTTTCGGTATCAATTTGTGTACAAAAGCCTTCAATACTTTTTCTGTTGCGTCGCCAGTCGTTGACTGTTACTTTTGCCCACGTTTAAATCCTTGCAAATACTTTGCACGGATTCTCCTTTGTCTAATCTCTCCAGAGCTTGTAGTCTCTGTTCCATTGACTTGTACTTACGTTTACGCATTTCACTCATTTTAAAAACAGATTAAAACACGATGCAAAACAGTTTTTTGTTCAAACACACACGCACACACACAAAAACTATGAAAACAACAGTACTGTACATACACAAAAGAAATCACAGAAACCCACGAGTAAATAAACAACAGTACAAAACGCAAAACTAAAAGAAAATAACTGACTTTGTAGGTCTACTGTAAAAATGACGAGCACCACCCAGTATGAATGTTCGAGACGAACTGATGAGCTGTTTGACAGAGCAGTAAACTAACCAAAGAATACAACGGCACTGTTAGTAGAGACGTGCTGCCCGCTTTCTGGCTGGCGGCCAAGTGCGTGTGACTCATGCTCAGCCGACCGGCCGGACTAAGCGGCGGCCGAACTAACCGAGGCCGAACTTACGGGAGTCTACTGTACTTCGACCCCTTCCCCGACCCCGCTCGCTGAACGACTACATCGCGACTCGACGCCCGCCGCCGATATCCAGCACCAGGTAAGGAACAACGACCCTGTTCCTTACTAAAGTGTTTTATCTCCGCCATCAACAATTCTTCCAAATTTTTATGTGAAACAGAATTTAATATTTTTTTTCATTTATGAAAATTAATCGATCTGAAATATATTAGTAATGTTTGATGGTTATAGATTTATTTCGATAAGATAATTGTTTGATTTTAAAATATACTCTTAATAATTTATTTGATATTTAAGGGTATCATTAAATTTTAAATTAGAATTATATTTGACTTTCTCAATTTACTGAAACTTTAATTACTTTTTCAACTTGAATTACTAAAGTTGATTCTTTTACTTCAATTTAACTTATATTTAGAATTTTCAATTACTCAGATTATTTTTATTTGTCATTTCGACTAAATTTTAATTACTGTTTCGTTAAAATTTTCTTTTCTAAATTTTTCAGATCTCGCATTTCTTTTCCTGGCGATCGATCTGACACCTCATCCCGAGTTTCCTTTAACGAACTTTCCTACCAATTATCTCCTACCCGAAAAAAATTATAACAGTCGGGACTCGCCTTACCACTGCTTTCTTTCCGGCGATAGTACTGACATCCTATACCCACGACTTCCTTTTATAAATACTTTCTTCCCACCGACCCCGTCCTCATAAACTAAATTTTTATATTAGGTATAAAGTTTTCTCGACCATCTTTCCGTTGTCTGATTAT
>NW_025786126.1:0-5000 GCF_021130785.1 Homalodisca vitripennis | reverse complement strand
CTTTTTGCTCAGTCCTACTCCAAATGGAATAAAGATTCAGTTTTTGACTAAAACAGTTAAAAAATGACAGAAATTTGGACACATTAGACGAGGTTATGTAACAAGTAAGCCAATCTTTATGTGAGGCATACGCGTATAATCGTCCCCTTCCCAGTCCATAAAGAGCGTATCCTTCAGTTTTTGCTACATTTACAGGAGAGCGAGAAAATTCCAAAAAGTTGTGTGTTTTTCCTGTAGCTGTTTTCTTTATTATATAAAGAAGGTAGGTTGTTTTTCATATATGGAATAAAAATACCGTTAAGAAACAGTATTAACAGTATTTATTTACACCATGCAAAAAATACTTTCCTTTCAAGAAATAAATAAAAAATGACATATATACTTGAGATATAGACCATCTTTGCCTATGATTATTTGTCTACCTAGTTTATAATTGAGTTTCACGTCATCAGTATTTTTTTCAAAATTATGTATAGAAAATAATTGTTTGAAGGCTTTAAATTGGACATTGAAAATTTAAGGCTTAATAACTTCAAATTATTTGTTTAACAAAATAGGGTTTTTCCCTCTTATATATCGACAGATATATGTTTTGCCAAAAGAACAAACTTTCTTTCCCTAAATAATCTAACTTTAATTGCGATCAGGAAATTCGGAAATTTATTGTTCATCTAAGGTCCTTGTAAATGCTAAAATACACGCAATAAATCCTTATAGCTATGATCTTGTTAAAAATCACTTTAAATGGCCATTAGGTCGGTCAGAGTTGACTCGGACATGGCCTATGATTGTTTGAACAGATACAGCTGTCGGCGGCCATCCACCTGGACCGAAGGCATGCGTTTGGCTTAACAGCAAACCAGACAAACCATTATGACCGCGTCCTGTATATATGGCACTACACTCTATGCGAAAAATTAATCAAAAACTACGTGACGCTAGGAATGACATTGGCTATTTACCAGAACAACTGTTTTCAGTTCAGATACGCTACAATAAAGTGCTGTTATATGGCTCTCGAAAGAATAGAGATTATTTCTGGTTAGGGCATCTTCGTCGGCCAAAGATGACCGACCAGTATGTTTTTGTAATTTTTGGTGTAGAACAATAATTTTTTTGTTATTTTTATTGTAAAAATAAGTAGTGATTATAGCAAAAATACTATTACCGTCTAGTGTTGCCAATTAATAAAATTTAAAGGAAATCATGAGTCAATTTGTAATGGTGCTTGTTTTGTTTTTTTTTTCTTCGTTTTTTTTAAGATTTAAAGATGTTGTTTGGTTAAAATAAATATACGTAGATTCAATGCTGTAAATAAAAATATACGTTTTTATTATTACCACCTACAACGCAAAAAAGTGGTTAATTAATTATTACATGCTGTAACCGAGAAGGTATACTTACGATGAATATTCATAATTGTACAGTATTTATTATTAGAATTATAACTGTCAGAGCAATAAAATATTTACATACATAAATTATCAGGATACATTATCTACAAAGCTTTCCTGATAGCTTCTTGTAAAGTTGGCCTTTCCTTATACCTAAATACACTAAATATAATTATAAACTAACTTTGTGAACATAAAGGGTTTTTTTTTGTTTTACACTTTACCACAAATGAATGATCCTAAGATTTTTAATTGAGATCATTTCTGTATTACCATAGTTAAATTTTTCATTTGTGGAATGAGTCCCTTGAAAACATGTAATTCACATACAAAATGGTTTTGGTCAGGATCACACGCTACAAAATTGTAAGTGACCTTTTGTACATATTTCTTTGCTTACAAACCTGGCGGCCTCTCTGTTCGGACCAAGTTTTTGAATAACAACAATTTTTGCAAACTTTTCCTAACTCGTGTGTTTTTTTTGCACCTTCTCCCCTACACAATGAAGCAAGATTGATGTTAGGATAGTGATGCCTCTAGATCCTTGATTACTTCAAGGAATCGCGTAGGCGGTTTCCTTGCTAAACCACATTAAGGAGCAAGGGCTAAGCTGTCTCTTTGAATTGTTGTTAATCGAAATTAAGTCTGCTTTCTTTTTAGTAACATTGGGAGGTTTTTTTGTTTTCAAAAATGTAACATTGTAAAATGCCAACTCTATGGCTTGTTTAAACTCACAGAAGTGACCTAAGAACGAGTTCTGATTCACCTACTTTTGAGTGGTACCATCCTCATAGTCATTCTACATCACAGCGGTGCGCTGTATGAAGAGACATCTGATCAGAAAGATCTATGCCTTACTTTAGCGCTATAAATTGTAGGCTGTGACAACAAGTGGCTTTAGTACAAGACGGCTTGTCTGGAGGTTTTTGGATGGAATTTCTACATATTTCCGGTTTGTGCACCAGTTTGACAACATTAAAACTTCTCTCGTTTATTCCTGCCACTTAGGTTTATATAAGGACCCCTTCATCATTTTCCTAAACAAATCATTTCTTACCCTTTTCTGGATTTTTCTTCTTTTGTCAAGTCTTTTAGTGAATGCCCTTTCGGTTTCGTCCTTAAGGTTCCACAAAGATGAGTTTGGTCTCTGATAACAAAGAGTTTGCTAGAATTGAACAGAGGTATAATAATTGTCAACATAATAGGTATGTGGCCACTGTTGCAAGATGGTTGGCCAAGAGCCTCCATTAAACTACAAGAGGTAGCTACTGAGTTGGTCTGGTTGCAGCAAGGCAGCAACGGTAAAACCTTCCTTTCCCCCATGATAAACTTTTATACCATAAGTATAGCCAGTTTTCGTCACAATCAGTTTTAAATATTTTAATACTGTACTTATGAGGCGTTTGCCAGGTATGTACTGGCGGACAAAGTTAACCCTACCACGGAACTGGTAATCATTGTCCTCATCGATGACAAGGGTCTTGTTCGGCTTCTTTTAGGTTAAAGAAACATACCATGTTATAATAGGAAAGCAAGGGTTTATAATTTTGCCGATTGAACGCCCATCTCCTTTTGCAGGATTGTTTGTTATCATTGATGTGAAAAACAGCGGTAAAATTAATTGGAATCTCTTTCGGCTCATTACTTTTGAAGGCACCTGGAGAAGCATTTGTGGACCAATAATCACTTATGTCGGGAAGTGTTACTCAGGGCCACATGTACAAAAGTAGGCCTATAAACATTTTTCATTTCTTCTGGATTGGTGTCTCGCCAATCTTTAAGCCTACTCTTACGGCTCAATCGTAATTTAGAAATTACAGATCGTGGAGCATTTCCCGAGATTTGATTTCTGTGACCATTCAGATCAATGACATCGGCATTAAGACCACTGTTCAAAGAAGTCGATTCGGTTTTTGAATCATTAGTGTGTAATAAATTTGAATGTAGGCCTCTAGAGTTAAACTCAAAGATCTGTTGTTTTACCTTCAACAACTATGACCAATCTGTCACCTTCGTCAGGAGTACTGTTAACTTGTCGTTTAATGGTAGTTTATCAACATCGGCGTCTCACGTGTCTTCGTTTGACAACCATAAACTCATTTTCACGCAGCTTTCGTCCGAGCCATCAACGACTGGTATGACAAGTTCAGGGTCTGAATCCGTGTCGTTCAACCACACTATAGTCCCATGTTCCCTGCAACACTTTCATCTTCACTTAATCACCGCAAATAAATCACCTTGAGATGAGGGACAGGTCAATTATTTCTGTCAATTTCCGATTGTCGCAAAGGATCGACCCCATTTTTACGAACGCACTTCCACTTTCTAGGCTAAAGCTTCAAAACAATAGCAGGTTGATGAGGAAAAGGCGCGAAAGTACAGTGAGGTGTCGTCCGAGAGTGATGTAAATACATCTGCTGACTACAGCTGCAGTACAATCCAGTGAGCTATTCCTGCACTTAACCCAAACCACAAAAACGTAATATCCCACACCTAATGATTGTGTCGGTCATGTACGAACGCGACCCGGCAATATCTTTATAGTGTAACTATGTAAACTGTAAATGATCGTGTCGGCCAGGAATGACCGACGCGAAAAAACGTATTTTATATATACAAAAAAAGTATCAAATCACAATCTGGGTAAGTGACCAACTAACAATCAAAAAACTTGAATAGTTCCTAGTTTTAGCCACGGATAATTTTTGCTACTCTAACGCTAAAACAGAATATATTTAAAGGCTTGGTCATCTAACGTGTTAACAAACTATTCAAGTATCCAATATAATATAAATAAGTTTTAATGACATGTTGTCTAAGAGATAAAATACAGACAGATTACACTGATTTAAAAAACTAAGATAATGTATTAACTCAAAAAATTTTTATAATTTTCAAAAGTATCTTTATATAATAAATGAAATAAAAATAAACTTCTTACTGATTATGAAAGGTTTGATTAGCTTTAGTGGGGAAGGAGTTCATAGAACTGCTTATGTTCTGCTGCTTTTACAACAGGAGTCAATCCTTGGCACAAAAGAAACTAAATCGTCATACTTTGCTTTAGCAATTTGTACCTTCTTCTTGTTAAAGCTTTTTAACTGTCATTCTAGAAATGTTTTCTTTTTGCCGTTTTAACATCAACTTTTTATATTTTTCTTGCAGGTGACTAGTTTTAAATTGAATTTCATATAGGTTTTCTTTGGTGACTTTAAACTCTACCATTTTGGTCCAGTTGACCAAACAATCTGCTGATCCTTCAACTTGTCTTCCTTAGAAAGTTGTTTAAAATCAAAAAAGTGTGATGATTGCAATGATAAAACACTGTATGGGTTTCCACGACGAGCTAGTTTGAAAATGGGATGTATTTTGAGAGGGAATTATTATGTTCCCAGCCTTTTGCACAGCACAAGAAATAGTACTGTGGCATGAATCTCCCTCATTTTGTCCGAGGTAAGCTTCAAAGAATCGTAGGCTTACTTCTACAGTGGATTTACTCTTGGAAACAAAATAGAGCAGCATAGTTGGAATTATGGAATTTTTATTTTGGCCCGGGTAGCCATCTGAAAACAAACTAAATCTTTTTCCTTTGCCATCGTAGTGCTT
>NW_025786125.1:0-15574 GCF_021130785.1 Homalodisca vitripennis | reverse complement strand
TGTGGATAGTATTTAGGAATTAATGAAGCAGAAAAAAGTCGGAAAAGAAATCCTGCTTCGAGCATTAGAGGTTCATAAAAACCTGTGGTTAAGCGATTCCCTAAGAGAAAAAATTGTAACTTTGGGTATTGATGATTTGTTGGGCTGCAGACCTTGTTGTAATGATTAGGTTTTTCAAAGGGAAAAATGATGGATTCAGATACATACTTAATGTAATTGATACGTTTTTTCAAAAATATTGCGTGGTCAGAACCATTAAAAAACTAAAAGCTCACAAGAGGTTTACTAAATCGTTTGGTAAAATAATTAAGAAAGAGCGAAATTGGTTGGTCACAAAAACCCCCCGAAACCTTCTTCACACGGATAAAAGGACGAGAAATTTGTTAATAAGGAAATTTAGAGAGTTTTTTACACAAAAAAATCAAAATAAAGTTATTAACCATACTGAAAAATGAGGAAAAAAAAGTGCCATTATAGAGCGTTTTCCATAGAACTCTCAATGAAAAAAAAATGAAAGTTGCACTTTGAAATTCAAAAACTCTTTTAGATGGGTGTCACATTTACAGAAGCTTCTACGTCAATATAACAGTAAATTTCATAGCACTATAAAGATGAGCCCATCAGAAGTGAATTCAAGCAATGAAACAAAACTTTAAGAAACATGTACGCAAAACACTGGGACGATGTTCTAGTATTCAGACCCAGACTTTCGGTTGGAGGAACCGTGTAAGAATTTACTATAAAGAAAAAGATGTATTTGGAAAATAAATTACCGCAGAAATTGGACAAGAGAGAAATTTTTTCGGATTGTGGCTGTCAACAAAAACTTGCCCTGTTACCTACAAAAAATCGCAGAGACCAGTCTGGTGAGGAAATAAATAGGATCGTTTTATGAAAAAAAGAGTTACAAAAAAAAAACTATGTTTCTTAGTTCAGAGTCAAATGTATATTAATAATGCTCTTCATCCTTTCCTTCCACTCATCCCAACCACCACCCACCCTCTTCCTACTCCTCTCTTTCCTATTCTCATCCATCCATACCTCATCCTTTTCCATCGTCAATCGCCCATACAAGTAAGAGAGTAGCCAGCTCTATAATAATGGGTTTTTTCTCCTGCTAGCAAGCAAAACAGCATTTTCTCAATGCTACGGATGGTCTTCGAAGATCATCAGTCACAAGAAATGTTCCGAAATTGTGGGGAGAAGAGGTTTACTGCATCTAAACCTATCCCGCCCACCAAAAAACAAAAGAAGTGCATCCATAACCTCATCCTTTTTCCATCGTCAATCGCCCATACAGTAAGAGAGAGTAGCCAGCTCTATAATAATGGCGTTTTCTCCTGCTAGCAAGCAAAACAGCATTTTCTCAATGCTTACGGATGGTCTTCGAAGATCATCAAGTGAAGAAATGTCCGAATTGTGGAGCTGAGGTTTACTGCATCTAACCTATTCCCGCCACCAAAAAAAACAAAGAAAAGTGTATGTCAGCGTCAAAATCCACCAGCTTATGCTTTCTTCCAACGGATTCAATGAAAAAAACCTCCTTCGATGAAAACAAAGTATGTTCAAGGTGTTGGGTGCTTGAAGTCAGGAAACTCCTCCATGTTCCCGCCATAAAAAAAAACAAAGAAAATGCATGTCCAAGTTAGGACAGGACAAAACTCCGGATTTTGATATATGTCTATGTTGGGAAAAACTACGCTGATTGCTGTGAGTGACAATTCAATTTCCAGAAACGTGATTGCTGATTTTTGATATGTTTATGTTGCCCAGAGGTTCTATTCAAATCTCAGACCTGAAGAAACAAGACGCGATTGCTGTTTTGATATGTCTATTTGCCAGAGTCCTATTCAAAATCTCAGACCTGAAGAAAACAAGACGCGATTTGCTGATTTTTGATTTGTCTATGTTTAGGACACTCCAGATTTTCTATTCCAAAATTAGAGCTATAATTTGGTTCCATCTACAGCTGACGCTCCAAAGTTTTGAAACCACCAGTAAAAAAGGATACACCCCGATTCATCGAAAAATTATATCAATACTTGGTCCACCACCACCATTTTGAAGTTTCCGGATAAGTCAGGGGACTATTCACTGCATATACCATAATAGTCCTGTATACCATTTCACCACTACATATCCCAGAGAGGTCCAACATACAAACGTGCTTAGTCCGACCGATTGTTACGTGCTCAAATAAAAAAACCCCAGAAGAAAAACCATGTCCAAAAAATGCTAGTAAGGAAAATTAACGGTTTTCCAAACATGGCTCGGCACCAAAAAAAATCTCAGAAAAATGTGCCAAAAACCAGCATGGTATGGACATATAAACGAAACGTTCTGAAAAAAGATGGAAAATCAAAACCAGCTCCTAAAAAGTAAAAATGTGTTGGATTTTGTGAAAAACACCAATAGAGTCATCCAAACTGGAAAACCGTCACAAAACAATCGAAAACGCCATATCCGTTTGTCAGCACTTCATGAAGGTCCTCGATACAGGAGTGAAAATATTTACCCATTACGAGACTGGACCACCAAGGACTGCCGGGCACCCACTCCAGACATTCAAACATGCTTGGTAAAAGAAAATACCCAAAAACGGACCAAGGGAAGTCAAAAAAACAAGTACCGAAGGTCAATACAAAAACGATATAGCTCTTGAAAGCGATGATCCGAAAAAAACCGACTAGACCACAAAAAGATTTCCTACAGGTGTGAAAAAAGATTATTAGTGAGACACCGACTAGTTACAATTAATAGTGAGAATTCGATTAGGCCCTACCATGGAAGAGAGGAGGACAGCTTCTGTCTGAAAACAGAATCACCTTCAAACACCTCATCTGGTTCCGGTACGTACTCCAGAGGGAGTCACAGGACAATTACTTGATGAAAATATCAGAAGTCCAGTCGGCATTCACGGGAAGATTGAAAAAACGTATGTGATTATGAAAACAAAACGTGGGATCAAAGATCCAAAAAATGTTTCTTGAGATATGCAAAAACCACTCGTTGTTGAAAAAAACTTCAGGAAGCTGTAAAAGAAAAAAAAAATCTTAAGGTAAAAATGGTTTTATTCATGCTGAATTCAAGAAAAATAATAAAACGATGTGGAGGTGACTCAAGTCATGAAACTTTAAAAAACGAAAAAATGAAAATTTCTTTTACTCGACAAACGTCTCTGTCTGACTATTATAAACTCAGCAAAAACTTTAAGATGTTGGTTGAGATGGAGGAGTTTGAGGCAAAAACGGTTCTCAATGGTCACTAAAAAAGTGTGAAAGACTTGGAGATCAGAGTCAAACCGATTACGTTCCTTTTCACGGATCCAGCTATGTGGTTCTACCAAAAACAGATTCAATCCAAAAAAAGGCTGTTTATTAATGTAAAAAAAAACGAAGATCAGAAATGTTTTTATGTGGTCTATTCTGGCAGCTTTACATCCAGTTTAAGGTTTCATCCAGAAAAGAATCAGCAATTACGAACCTTTCAAAACGAGAGCTGCTTTCATGCACTAGCAAACTTGCGAATGCCCCATGAAAACTTGATGATATAGCAAAGTTTGAAAGGACGTAGTGGGAATTTTCTGTTAATGTCTATGCTTATGATGACAAGTTCGATATATTTCCCGCTGAGGAAATAACTGATAAACGAGATGGAAAAAAAAAACATGTTAATCTTACTGTTTATCAGAGAAAAAAAACAAAACACTCACTACTGCTGGATCAAAGATATGTCCCGTTTGGGTTAGTTCACAGAATCTCACGAAATGGGACATAAGATGTGGATATGCAATAGGTGTTTTGCAAAACACTTTACGAGAGAGGATTTTACTCATCAAGCATAGAGAAGAGACTGTAACACACCACGATGCTGTGAAATTGGAACTACCAGAGCCAGGAAACTGTAATTAGATTTAAAAGATTTTCAATTGCTCAATGAGAGTGCCCTTTGTGTATTACGCAGACTTTGAATGCTGTTCTAGCACCTATTTTCAAACATGTTCAAAACCGTGTTAAAGTGGATTGTAAATGGTAATCATCCAATCGTTCACTATTAAAATATCAGAAAAACATAATGCCATTTTCATTCTGTATGTATGGGGTGTCAGAGGACGGCTTTTTCCAAAACCCACCGATTAAAATTACTTTTGGAGACGATGCTGCACATGTATTTGTAAAAATCATTGATTGAGGAGTCGATAAGGATTAATGAAACTTTACAAGAGTGAAGCAATAGTCCCCATGCAATTGATGGACAAAAAGAGCAAACAGGAAAATGTTTGAATTCTACTACTACGTGTCATATCTGTGGGAAAAATTTTCTTGGTGATGATCGTGTTAGAGGACCATAAAACCATTTGGACGGGTTTGTTTAGAGGAGCAGCTCACAACAAACAAGTGTAACATTCAATTTTCAAAAAAACCTAGGTTTCATTCCTGTTTTTCATTCATAATTTTAGCAGGTTTACGGGACACTCAACTACCTTTCATTAAAAGAGTTTTGGTAAGTTCCAAAAAATCGCATATCATTGATACCCAACAACGAGGAGCGGTACATTTTCCTTTTACGGTCCAGTGTGGGGGAAGGGGTGGAATTGAACTATTACGATTTCATCGATTCATTCAAAGTTTCATGGTCACACAAAATGGTCCTCGAAAGGTTGGCCCAAAAGGGAAATCTGAAACTAAAGATCTCCCAATTCAAATCACAATTTTCAACATATTACCAATGGTTAAGGACCTCAAATTTATTGCTACGAAAAAGAGAGTTTTTAACCCTTACGACTACATGGGGAACCCAAGTATAGGAAAAAATATAGTGGGAAAAAACATTCCAACCTTACCAAAGAGGTTAAGGAAGAAATTTTACAATAGGGGACTTGAATAAAAAAAACATACAACCCATAACAAAAATGGAAAGATTACCAAAACCATGGTGTGCGATGTATTTGGACCCGCCTTTTAAACATTTCAAGGAAACATTGAAAGAATATTTTTTTACAATGCTTATATAAACGGAATACCGATGTCTTGCTGGGCATTGCAGGATGTTATGGAAAAAACTGTCAAGGGATGTATGTCTCAATTTACATACAAAAAAAATTAGATTCCTGGCCCATGGGTTATTTTTCACAGGCACCTGGGGTTGGCCTTTGGGAAACGCAATGCTAAAAAAAATTACCCAACACAAAGTCCCGAAACCTGGGTTTCCCTTTCTATTGGACTGACATACCGATTAATGGTAACCTCCCATGGTTGCAAAAAAGGGGTAATTCATTCCACCGGGTGGGTTGGTATTTCCACAGTGTTTTTTTCTCTAACAATCAGATATTGCGAAAATAGGGTGGCAAAGCAACTATCCCCCCTACAATGGGAAAAAGTGGACCCTTTTTTTTACGGGGGGGGGACAAACTCGAAACACAAAAACAAAAACTCCCTCACAATGTGTACTTTGGATGCAAAACAAACCCTGTAACGAGGGGTGTGGTCAACTATGATCCTGGTTTAAATAACTTACTCCATATTGCCAAAAACTTTCAGTGGAGCAGTAACAAGAACCATCCCCGAATTGTCAATGAAAAGGTTAAGGTGTGAAAAACCGGATTCCACCCACAGGGCATACCCCATAATTTAAAGAAAGTTTGAATTTTGGTAATTACCTAATCCCTAGAAAAGGGGCAAACATACACCAACGGCACGTTTAACAACCTCTTGAATCCCTTTAAACCAACCTCCCCTCGGCTTCCAGGGAAAACGTTAGAGGGGTCCCCCAACACCCAGTGGAAATCGAAAAAATGGCAAAAAAGCTTCTGGGGAACAAAAAAAAAAAACTTTCTCACTACATGGGGCCAAAAGAAAAGTTATGGTACCCCGCCCGTTTACACTAAACAAAAAATTTTACAAGGCTTCTTATTTTGCGGAGTTCCCTGGGTTATGAAAACTAAAAAAACCATGTTTTTTCATAGAGTTTCTTAGTTATTTTTCCAAGTCCCCCCCAAAAGGCCAATTTGGTTTTTGGCCAAAAAACCCGTTACATTAATCTGGGAAAATACCAATTGGAAGCCGGTACCAAACAGGCGGAAAAAAATGAAAAAATTGATTTGAGGGGAGAAAGGGGGGGGGTACTTTTTTCAAACTTATGGGGAAAACCAAAAAAACTTTCCAGTTTTTTGGGGATAAAAAAAAAAAAAACCTAAATTTGGCAAAATATCAAAGAGAAAATCGTGATTGGTGGAAACAATTTTCGGGGTTTTTTTGGGGTTTTTTTTTTACTAAAAATTCCAAAAATTTTAAGGGTTGGAAAAAGATGGGTTAAGCAAAAACCCGAACTTTTTTTAACGAGTCCCCGGAAACCATCTTTTAACCAGAAAAACCTAGGGTTGGGCTTGTACATTTTTATGTTAAAAGAAAAAAAAAAAAACCTTTTTTGTTAAAATAAAAAAACCTTATTTTTTACTCATAGGGTATGGAGTTAATTCCTAGACATATCAAAAGGGGGGACCCACTGAAAATGGTTATGATTGAATTTCCACTTACAAATGTAAATGGGGAAAAGAGAAAAGTAATTGGGATTCTAACAATAAAAAGAAAGCAAGTATGGAATCTAATAATAAAATACTGGTGGTACCTACACCTGGAAAGTAACCCTGAATAATCTATCCCTGGTTGGATTATATGGAACCATCAAAAACGAAAAAACCTTTCTATAGGAAGGGACATGGAAAAACATTTAATCTGGATATATTTTGAATACAAAAGTTTGGAATGTTTTACCCCAACCCCCCAAAAAAACAAATTATGGGCCACCTTTTGTTTTCCCTCCCCACGTAATTAAATAACAAAAAAGGTTTTTTTTTCTGGGTAACAAAAATTGAAAAAGAACAGAAAAAAACTTAAATGGTCTCGAATCACATGGCGAAGAGTTTTTGTAGGGGGGGGGGGGACACTTTAACGATTCTTTTTTCTTCACCAATAGGGAAATTCATTCAAAGAATAGTATTATATGTATGCCGAGCAATTATAAAAAGACAAAACCAAATTTTATCATCAAAAGAAGGGTTTCACCTAAGTGGCGGGTGAAAAAAACAAGGGCATTTGTAAGTTGGGAAAAATGAAAATTTACCTTTTAAGCAACTAATAAAAGGGGAACTTGTTTTGAGTTTTAGTAAAAAAACATCGAGCACTTAACAAAATAACGATTTGGGGAAATACCAATTCGGGGAAAAGTCAAGCACCCCATCCCAAACTTCCTCTTACCAGGTCGTAAGAAAAACACCCATAAATGTGGGTACTTTGTTCATCAAAAGGACGACGGGGACAGGCGTTTTGTTTCCGTGAACTCGGAAGGGGGGGGGGAACCAAATAAACCCGAACCCCTAGCAAAAAATGGGGGTCATTATAAGGAATATTTGTCCCGAAAACCCCCCTTGTTTTAAAATTTGTAAAATTATGTAATGTTAAGGAAAGAAAGAACAATAACTATGGGGAAAATTACAGAAGGTGTATTGGCCAAAGAAATTTAAAATTACCGAAAGGGGGGGACCAAATTTTTTTATTTACCTTAGGGGGGGGGGACCCGTTAACGGTTGTCCTTTATTTGGTAGGGACCTCGTTCCCTGGGGAAGTGGTTAAAAAACGAATAAACTTTGTTTATTGATAATTTTCATTTTACAAACAAAAGATGGGAGTTGATCCGTTTCAAGAAATATCCTATTATTTACTGTTGTTTTCAGTTTTTCCCCGGTTGTCAATAAGGGGAACAACCAGCCTGTAATTAAAAATGGGTAAAGATCTGCGTGAAAACCAAATTACAGTTTAGATTTAGGAAAAAAAACCCCTTAGGGGAAAGAACAAATTTAGCGTTTTTTTTCTATTTTATTCTATCGTACCCTGTGGTCAAGAGATCTCCCAATTTTTTCTATCGAATGAATCTTGCAAAACCAAAACTTTCCCACATTGTTGGTATTTGAATGGGGACTGCCTTCCTTAGCAATGACAAGCCAAACTTAAAAAACATCAAAGGGGGGGGGACTATTTTCATTAGAGGGGAACGTTCAATAAAGGGGGATTTATTTCCCTTTTGTGGGGGTCTAAACCTGAGTCAGGAAGCTATGGTCCCCCCCGTAAGATTATGTGAAATTGCAGGGGGTTCCAATTACACGGAAAAATCAAAGTGTTGTATAATCTGTTGTGTCCTGTTATTAACCAATGAAACCCCAAGTACCTATTTTTACCTTAAATAGAGAAGTGTAGTTCCCCCAGGGACTATTTTTGTTAAAGGGTTTTCTGGACATGGAACCCCCCCTTACAATCAACCAATTTGAGGCATTCTCTTCTGTTTTTGGAAGTGCCTGGAAAAAAAAAAAACAACCTCATGGGGTTTTCATTATTTCTATTATACTCCAAACAGGCTAAAACCCAACCAAAAAAAGGAAGTACAATGGTGCCAATTTTAAAAAGGAAAAACTAATACATTGGGTTTGCGAATTTATAAAAAAGTATATAAAAACTTCCCGCTTGTTAAACGTAATTTACGATTTCGTTTAAGTTTAAAAACGTAACAGGTATAATTTAACGTTATAATTTTGGGGGGGAACGTTTTTCCATTAAACGTACCAATAGTACGCAAATTTTAATAACATAATTTTGGAAACGTTCATAAGTAATAAACGTTTAATTTAATGACCCGGACGTTTAAACGTTATAAAACGTACAATTTGACGTTCAAACCGTTCATAAAAAACGTTTTAAATTTTTTGACGTTCAAGTAGTATAAATACGTTAATTTTTAATGACAGTTCCAAGTTATAAAAACGTAAAAATTTTGACGTTTTAAAAGTTAAATAAAACCGTAATTTTGAAAACGTTTCATAAACGTTTACATACGTCAATTTTTATAAACCGTTCAATTTCATAAAACGTTAATTTTTCTGGGTACGTTCATAAAACCGGTTTAAATTTTGGGACGTTTTATGTAATTAAAACGTTTTTTAAAATTTTTTTAAAAACCGTTTCATTTGTATAAAAAGTTAAACAATTTTTGTAACGTTCAAGGTATTAAAACGGGAAATTTTAACGTTCATAAAACGTAAACTTTTAACGTTTTTTCTAAGTATAAAACGTAATTTGGGGGGTACGTTTCTCTAAAACGTTAATTTTTGGGGGGACGTTCCAGATGTCTAAATACGTTGAACTTTGGAAAGATTTTGAAGGGGGTATTATCCGGCTGTTATCTAATTTAACTATAAGGTTTATTTCCAAAAATCCATGGGGCGAATTATATAACTAGATGCAAAAAGAAAGCCAAGGGGGCGTGAAACTTGAAAAAAAAATTCCTGGGGGGGGGGGGGAGACTGTCCTTGGCTCCTGGGGCCAAAAAGTTTAAAACGTTGTGCTGGAAAAACAGGATTGAATTTAAAAAAACTTCTCAAAACAAAACAAAAATTTATACCTAATATCATCAAAATGCTAAATGGGGGAGACCATCTGCCCAACTGAGTAACCATTATCAATTAAAAACACCCCTGGGATCGGGACCGCTCACTGTTTTTTTAAAAAAGGCTAGGAATGTTTGGATTGATGTTTTAACCGGAAAATTTACCCAAAAGTGAGGTTTTTCCTCAGGGACCAATTTTAAAAAGTGTTAGGGGGGAAAAGATGTTTCGTGGAAAAATGAGAGGAAAAAGTACGAACAAATCACCCCAATCCACCAGAAAAGCCATTAGGGGAAACCTATACCAAAAAATTTAAAGAGGGGGGGAATTGGATAACCACAAAAAAGGTTTTACCGTAGTTTCAAAAAACAAACCGTATGAAAAACAGGGTTGGTATCAGATTTTTAAACCTCAAGGACATTCAGATTGTCGAATAATACGGTTTTGGGAGGATGTAGATTTCGATGATGAGCCAAGTAGTACAAACCTCAAGAGCAAATCGGATTGAAATACAAGGTGATGGATTCTAAAAGTAAAGTAAACACTTTGGTTCTTCTTGGGAAGGGGGCCCCGATTTTTACCTTCCCAAAAAAAGCCAAACGGGGGGTCAAAAACACGGTTTTTTGGTTATTTTGGTACGATGGAAAAAACTAGAGCAGGGCCCCGATGAATTCACGGTTTCCGAACCCGATTACCATTTGAATTTTTGGATTGGACATTTATATTTGTTAGTCAGCTCTCAAAAAGTAAAAAAAAATACCAAAAGGGACTGGAGGGGGTTGTCTTTGGGAGGAATTTTGTTGACGCGAAAAATAACAATTTTTATAGTAGGAGGAAGGGATCTTGTACCAACCGATGAAAGGAAACTGGGTAAAAAATCTTATACAAGGGGAAACCATATTTGGTGAGGAAACCAAAAATACTCGGGCTTTTTTCCAAAGGCAATAAAAACAATCCCAAAAAAGTGGGGTCGTTCCCAAAATCAAAGTCCAAGGGGGGGAACCTTAAAAGTGGAAAAACATATGAATTAAACCTATGTGGGGATGAGTAGTGAATTGGAAAAGTGGGGCAACAATTTGTTTCAGGGTTTAAAGGTTTTACAAATGAAAGAGGGACTCGGTTCCGGGAATTATAAGTTTACAGAAAAGAACTTCAAAAGGGACCTCATTGGGACAGGTTTTACAACTTTACATTTCAAAGCTTCAGGAAAGGGAAAAGCTGGGAAAACAACCAACTTTCATTAAAATGAAAAAAACTGGTCTGTGGTTGATATTTTCCTTCCCACGATGAAATTGGAAAGACCTAATTTGCTTTACAAATTAAAGGGTTGGAAAGTACCTTAGTCAGATTGTTTGTCTGTTTTTGCCTGAAAACATTTGTGTATAGAAGGTAAATGGGCCTTTTTTGGAAACGCCAATTCATGAAACAAATGTTTACCATTTTCGGGAGTTTTACATTTTTGGCGCCCAAAGAAAAACTGGGGAATCTTGTTACGTACAACTAACTACTGTGGGCCCCGTCAACAACCCCCAAGGCTTGGAACACAAGAGGGTGACTTTGCTTGGGGAGGATTAAGGGAAATAAATTCCCCTCGTTGAAGCTTGTAAGGAAGGCCCTGATTGGATATATGGGTTATTTTAGGGAATTCATAAAAAAAACACAGGGAAAAACAGGAATGGAGGGCAGACAAGATATAGCCCAAAAGAAAGCTTGGGGAGAGGGTTTACCTCAGATGTGCTGACTTGAATGAGCGTATGGTCGGTCCTAGCAAAAAAACAGGAGGAATGTGGTTGAAAACGTAAAACTCGGTTATGGGGTTTAGGGAAAACTTCAGGATGTATCTTACCCATCAGATATATAAAAGCAATGAAAGCAAATATTTTTTTTACCCTATATATAAGAGAGGATATAATAGAAACAGTGATCAGTGGTAAAAAAACCAGTGATGGAGAAGAAAACTGTATATTGAATTTTTCGAGCGGTTATAGCAAGAATTTAAAAGGGGAACTGGCAATGCCAAGTTTTCAGAACAAAAGCTCAAAAACTTTCAATGCACCCAACAAAACAATTACAAACATTCCAAACGGGGATTCATGGGAGACGCTATTTTTTAAGATTCCACGGCATAATGTAACCACATTCAAAGGAATGTTTGTGGCAAAACAAATCTGATGGTATTGGATTTATCAAAAAACTAAATCTTCTTTTTAAACCGTTCCAAAAAAAAAAAATGGTAGGGGGACAACTTCGCGGGCCTTCTTGTTTTCCAAAAGTATAGAGCTGGAGGAAATAAAAACACATTACCATTGGATCGACACAGTATAGGAATCTCCCGGCCATCACCCAGCACTTATAAATGGGGGGTTGGTTTAAGTTACAGGTAACACTGAAAAAAAAAAATCAAAAACACCTCTCAAGTTTTTGTGGTTTGTCTCATCAATCGGGTTTACAAGCATGGTGGGAAGTGTTGAAGCACTCGGCCCACACCTTGGGCATTTAGGATTTTAGGGTTCTTTTTGGGAACCATTTTACGAATACCCGCATGTACCAAGGGAGGGTTTTGAAAAATTCACCATTTTTACTAGGGAATGAAGATAATGATTGGGCGTTGTTTCACTGGAAAAAGGGGGGCTGGGGGTCCACCACGCCCAAAAAACGGATCCTGGTGGATGGGAAAAAATTATGATAGAAGGGGTCGTTTTGTAGTTTTTACGGAGGTCCCCCATAGGGTCGAATTATTACCAAGCACTTTCCATAAATTCCAGGTTTAAATTTGATGGTTTTTGGAAAACATATGAGTTTGTTGACAAAAGGGGTTGCTTTAGTCTACAAAACTTCTTTTTCAATTGGCAAATGCTTCGACAAAAGTATGGGGTGTTTTTCGGTTCATCCGTTCAGGCTTCGTTATTACAAGTGTTTTACAGAAAAATTGTGTTTATACAATTCCTAGGAATTTGTTTATAATCCGCACTTCAGGGCCCAAAACAGGGAAACCAAACTCCCCTAGGGCAAAAAAAAGATTCCTAGTAGGATTTTTTTAATTTATTTTGGGGACCAGCTTGCTAACATCAAATAAATTGTGTCTGTGAAAATTAATTTGGAGGGGGAGGGAAATGGTTCCCTTCAAGGGAAACTCAATTGCAGAATTTAGATTTTTTTACCTTTAATTGGGATATAAACAGGATCATGTTACGAATTCAGTTTTACCTAGGGGTTCTGAAAAAAATAAAACTTTCGGGGAGACAATAAACGTGTTTAGTAAAAAACCTGGAAAAGGGAAATTTATTTGGGGATACAACCCTCACCTTTGGTTGTAATTGGACACACATCTACATCAAAAATACCAAAACAACGGGGGGGGGGGGACAGATCTCGATATGGTTGACATTTTTCAGATTGAATTAGATTTTGTTTAAAAACGCTATTTGCATTCTCCACAGGGGAGGCGGGCGGCCCCCCACCCCCACAGCATATGTTTGTCGTTGTATCTTGAGGGTGGGGGCACATTTTCTCATATGGGGGGAACATTTTTTACTCGAAAAAAAAACATAAATCAAAAAACAATTTCTGTAAAAAAAAAAAACAAATAAAAAAAAAATAAAACAAACAAAAAAAAAACAAACTAAAAAAAACAAGTAAAAAGTAAAGGTTTTTTTTTAATATCATTAGTAGGCGGGGCAAAACTTACTGTTTTTCATGTTTAGTGTTTTTGTATATAAGAAAAGCGTATTAGAATGGAAAAGTCTAGCATAAATTTATTAACAGGTTTTCGGCTTATCCGGAAAGCCTCAAAAAAAAACGGATAAGCTTCGTTACGGGGCGTAACAAAAAGGGACGGGAAAAACTTAACCAGTAAATCAGATTTTATTCTAAATGAACAAGCCTGGTTTCTCCACGGGAAGTGATTTCGTATATACTTTCTTTTTCTGGGGAGAAGCCAAACCACAAAAGGCAGGTTTCTAGAGCCGTTACAAGGGAACCTCAAAAAAAAAAGGTTTTACAATTGCTTCTAAGGGTTTACAAAAATACCAAACAACTTCGTATCTAATTAAAAAACATGGAGGGTTTTTGAAAGGAAAAATTATTGGGGATAATGGTTGGATTTTGGGTCCAGTTTCCTGGGAGGGTAATACCGCTTCAATCTTCCTCCATTAATTTAAGAAGGGAAATGGTTGGTCCTTTACTGAGAGAAAAAAATTTTATAACCATGGTTTTTTAAGGGGAGGTTTATAGTCGATGAGGGAAGTTATGGGGACCCACCATTATTGTTAAAAAGATTCCTACCGGGGGTGGTTAGAGGGGTTTGAAAAACGGGGACGTATTGGTCGGAATAGCTTTGGGAGGCATTTGGTTGTCTTGTGAATAACAAAATATTAAAACAGAAGGATCTTACCCAGCTGGGTTCTCTTTGGTGAAAAATAAGAAAAAAATTAGCAGGTTTTATTATTTAAAAACATTTAATTTAAGTTTAGAAGGGTGTGTTTTCCATTGCGTGGACAGGTTACTTTTCAGACAAAACCTACAATATTATCGAAAAACGTTGTGGTATTGGTAAATTTTCTTTGGTGGGACCCTTTCAACTTGGGTTGGTTTTTACCTCCACTGGGGGGGGGACGTTTGGTTATTGTGATGGGGAAACGTGGTGGAAACGAAAATTCTATATTTTGATTTTTCATTTGGCGATGGGTTCAATCCTCCCCAAATAAGAATGTTAGTTTTCAGGTAAACTTTGGGGCCCAAAAAAGGGGTTGGTTTATAAAAATAGGATAGCGTATTTCAGGGGGTTTGGGACGATTCCTCCTAATTTCTGGTGGCCAATCTGTGCCTTGGAAGGTTTTTACTACGGGACGAGATATCAGGCTGGGTGAGGGGACTGGGGGAACAATTTCTTTCGTAGTTATAAGAAAACAATTTAAAAAAATGCATGGGGATAAAAACCCGTGGGTTTTTTATTTTTCAAACAGGTTTTGGAGGGACCGGAAAATTGATAATTGGGCATCAATTACCAAACTTCAAAACCCCAATTCAGGACCCTATTCTTTCCTGAACGAGGATAATTTGAGACTTTGGCAAGTGAATGTTTCTAAAAAGTCTCACAAGGAGGTTTATTTTCCCGGGAAGTCAAGGGAAAATTATTGGAATCGCCATTTGGTCTTAAAAATCGGAAAAAAAAAATAATATTAATGCGATTCGAGAATTGTTTCCCCAACTTGTAACCGTAAAATGGTTTTTGAAAAAAGGATATGGGGCGGGCCAGCTTCCTACTGGAAAAAAAAAAAACCCACCAGAGGGGGAATTTGGTTCAAGTTGGAGCCAATGCAAGTGGGAAGCCATATGATGTTGATTGGTGGTCAAAGTTTCAAATTGTAGTTGAATTAGAAGGCCAATAGATCTAACTTCATGCAGAGAAAAAAAAATTCAACAAACGAAATAAAAAAAAAAATTTATATGAAAGGAGGTTATTGAAGGACTTTCCATGATGGTTAAGCAAAACTTTCATCTTAAAACTTGTATTAGAAATTATAAAGTATATAAAAAAAACTGCAAACCATGCCCATTTAACTAAAATACAATTAAACTGGAACTGGGAGTCGGTACTGGGGGACTCTCCATCATAGAAAACACCCCATCCACTTGGATTTCCGAAAGTATTAGAGTATTATTTATGGCTTCTTGTTTTGGATATTTAACTCTGAGAAACACAAATAACATATACAAACTTGTTGCATCAATGCAAAAGGTCTTATTTTTTTTGGGGCTTTGGTAAAAAATACATTTTTTCCATTCCGGGGGAATTACCAATGATTAACTTTTTCAATTGTGGGTTACGGGGGGACATTTGAAAAAAAACTTGAAAAAGCGGTTTCAAGGAGAATTACATAAACAATCGTTGGTAAATTCTTAGGTATAAAAATTTCTGGGGGGTACGATTTCAAAGATCTTTTAAAAGGATGGTTGGACAACAAATTTATCCAATTAATTTCTCCAATTAAAATTCTTACCTGGATAAAATTAAAACCGTTTAGTGGTATTCTTCTTAGGTTTTTTGAAAAAAAATATGAGTTTGCAACAAAAAAAATTTACAAAAAGAAATCGTCTTCTTCACTTTCAACTCAAATGAAAAATGTAAATTGCATCGAA
>NW_025786124.1:0-17805 GCF_021130785.1 Homalodisca vitripennis | reverse complement strand
AATGTAATGTGAAAACTATAGGAGTTACCTTATATGTACCCGTTTGTACAGATTATATTAAAAGGAAGCGAAAGGCACAAATTTAATTGGCTTAGTAATCAAGCGGGAAGCTATTAGTTTAAGTTGAATATGTGGTTCCTTTTTATGTTAAGCTGTCAGTCGTCAAAATAATGAATTTCCCTTTCTATGAAAGGAAATAAATGGAAAATCCCAAATTTAATTAAGGTTTAGAAAGGATATCTCTTGGCAAGAAATTTTTTTTCATCCCCCAGCAGAACAAAAGATCAATTTTTTGTACTGTCTAGGGTTAAGGACATAAGATCATACCATAATTCAAATTTCGAATTGCCAATATACGGACATGCACTATCAATTGGAATCCTTGCTCTTCTGTATGACAGAAACAATTTAAAATAAATTAATTGCTTTTATAAATTTTACATGTAAATTATTTTTCAGCTTGGGGAAAGGTACTTATTACTTGTTAAAAGTTATATAAATGGATTTTTAGTTGAGTTAAAGATTTAACAAGCAATGAAAAATGTACTCTCGCTGTACTGTTATCTCAACTATAGTATTTTAATGAATAAATTACACTTAGATAACAGCCAGCTTTTAATCTCTGAACATTTTATTATAAACTATATGCTTACATTTGTCTTTTTGGGTTTAATAAATGATTGAGTAACGTGAAAAAGCAGAGTGTAAATGCATTATAGTAAACAAAACTAAATCCATTCAATTGTGAAATTTTAAAATGTTGACGTTTTGATTTCATGGAAGTAGTAGATAAGCCTCCCCCACCCACACCAGTGAGCAAGACATTGAAGAAGCATAGCAGAGAGGGACGAGCCAAAGGAAACCGGCGAGCCGATGGAACGAGGCAGTAAAAAAAGTGGGAGGTTAAAATGTTAAAAAGTCGGTTAAAAGATTTAGTTTAAGTGCACTCTTTGCAATTGAATCCGTCAAGAAACTCACAGGGACTTTAGAATGTTATTTGAACACAGGGCTTCTCATGAAAAATGTAGCTTAATGAGCAGAAATGGGCAATGCATACGAGAAAATGTAGCAAGAATATCCCTCTTGTTGACCGAAAGTTGGCGGGACAACTGTCATTTATACATACACGTGACTGTGTCCCTAAATAGTGCATGTCCAACTGTGGAATGTGGCCCCGAGTGTTATTGAAAGGCTAAGGGCTACATGTAGGCTGATACTGTTTTGTTCTTATGCCTGTTCCGGTGGGGGGAGGGAGGGGGGGGGGGAGAGGGGTGGTGGGATGTAATAAAAATAAAAAAAGAAAAGTTTCCTTTAAATTTAAACTTTTTCAGTTCTAACTGTCTAACCCCCTCAAAACATGCAGGATGATTTCCAACGGACATGAAAATCAACTATAAGATGTATATATTTGCATGCAAGGATTCAACGAAAGCCTGTTAATGATGATTGGATCTGGTATGCTGACATGTCAGTGTGTCGTACCTCCTAACCTTTTATTATTATTTTACATTTATTTTTAATTAATAATAGTAAATCCAAACTACAATACGTATATAGATCTTTTATATTTAGTTATATAAATCAATTCCAAATCGAAAAACTAAAAAACTAGACTACATGTGAAGAAATCAGGTATATTAACACAATAACCGAACAACAAGGACGTTGCAGTCGTAAGACAATGACTTCATAATATATGTATCCGTTTAATAACTTGGTAAATGTTCTTGAAACATTTCTCCTTTAAGAAGGGAAAACTGATATTAATACTAACTAAACACTACTCAACAGACCTTTAATAATGCAACTAAAAACTCCTCAACCAATATTTGAATGAATAAAAAACTTTAAGCAATTTTGACGTCAATTTTCTAACCAAGTAAAATAATTCTTTTCTAGTTAATTATTTTTGTGATATGCCACCTTCCTCTCCCAGATCTGCAACTGTAAAATTTCTCCACCAGAGACCATATCATAATAATTAGTTTAAAATTAAAATATAAAGGCCCAAAAAAAAATATAACAGGTGTCATATTTCTATGCTTTAAAAAAAAAAGAAAAGATCTTATTCTCTTTTTTTTTATTCTATATTCTTATAGTATAATTAAAGGCAAGGTATGACGGTAATAAAAACATTTAGTAAGTTAGTGTATGAAATGTAAAAGAGTTGTTAACATTCCGCATAACATATCGTATAATATTACTTTTGGGGGTAAGAGAGAATTTCTTTAGATTACCGTTAGAAAAATGCAAACTTCTTAATTAAAGGAGTACTATTGAAAATTGTCTTTTAGGCATTCCTAATTTATTATATGGTTTATTATTCTCTTTCTTATCAATTATAAATTTAAATTTTTAATTATAAATAAGTTACTGCACTTCCTAAACAATTGACTTATTAACTAAAAAATAAAACCTATCTAAACAATCTGCAACAAGAATGCTAAAATAGAAAAGACCTGTATAATATATCCGGTTTCCAGAATAAGTCACAGATACCGCATTTCTTTAGGCACCGAAGATGTTTGTTTGAGCGCCTTTATACGAGTAAGTATAATTCACTTTAGACAGTTGATAGGAATTTAACCGTATGATCGTTCTCACTCAAAGCGCTTTGGAGTTTACCTTTTGATTTACGTAACTTATAGCGAGAAACATTATTTGCTCAAATTTCATCTTTAAATTAGTATTTGAATACTATGAAACCTAACAAGGCTTATTGAATGTCTAACATAAAAAGATTATACAGCCTTTGAGTTGATATTTATTGTTACCTGAAATCAATGAAGCTTCCAATTTACCAATAGCCAATAATGCCACACAATTCCATAGGTTCTATCAAAGGCTGGAAATGTGTCGAAATCGATTTTTCTTTATTACGAACACCACATCAACTCTCTTGATGACATGAAAGAGTGTGCTTGCCACTCGGGACGACGATACCCAGGACGACTATTCCATATGAGATGTAATTGCTAACTAGTATATTAACTGCAACAAAAGGACCTTCGTAGATTTTGGTTTCAGTTTGAAGTCTCTAATTCAAGAACATTACATCCTGTTGGGATTCCACAGCAATTTTATAGTGCTTTAAGGAATACTGTAATTATAAGCCTGTAATACAATTATAATGCGTTTTTTTTTAATTGATAATGCATGACGAATAATATTTCAGTGTAATTAATTTTCAAATAGTTTGCGGTGATTTGACTGTAGATAATTATAAAAACCTTTGGACGATTAGATGGATAGCAATTTCCCTAACCATCCTACAAAAATCATGCCATTTTTAGGTCACATTAGAGTATCCTTCCGTACTTGTTGCATATGTAACAATATTACCCTCACGTACTTAAACTAGTTACCACTATTTTCATAAAATATATAAACTAAAAAAACTTATTCGAATATAGATGTGGTATTCATTCACGAGTTTTTAAGCTGGAAAAGTGTCCATATCATTACAGAAGTACAAGCTTTCATCAAATGTATTCTCTCTATTATTGAGGAACTACTTCTATTTAAAAAGGCTAGAATATTTATAAATGACGGTATTTATTAAACTTTAAAGTCTCACATATAACGAGTGTTTTAAATATTATTAAAAAGTTAATAGTGTTTCCCAAAATTAGATACAGTTAAAAACTCAGTGCATCATTTTGTACCTATTACTTTAAAACGCTAAACATAAAACTAATCAATTCACAAATTCTATATTCTAAATAGGACATAATATGTAGAATTTTATTTTAGTTTTACAAATAACCATACAACTAAAAAACTTTTAGTACATATGTTTGTATAAATAATATACATTTTAATACTTACCTTAGTACTCAATCGATTTATATACCTAATTCGAAGAGAACATTGGGAAGTATAAAATTAAAAATATAGCTTTTTTAGTATTTCGACCTAAAATCAACCCCGATGTATGATTTATCTGTATAAAAAATTTTAACCTCATGAGGCATACGTGTGAGAAATGTCAGCTTTCTCGGAATCGGGGAATTTGAAGAAATAGGGATAAGTGTGTGAGTGAATGAGCCCTTTTTATACAAAATTTATATATATATACACATATAAGGAATCATAGATAAACATGTTGGATTAGCTGACGTGAAGATCTCAGTGTGTTGTACTTGCTAATGTACTGTGCCGCATCTCCTGGTAATTCATAGTGTTAAAGTTTTAATTTTATCCTGTAATGTCTGAAAATAATCGTTTTAAATGACTTTTATAGTTGAATGGAGGATTACAAATTTTTAATTACCATTTTTGATTACCAATGGACGTTTGCAGTGAACATAGCCAGTTAATTTAACCACGTACATTTAAAGTTAACTACATACTTCCTGAATAAAAACATCATACATTGTATTTGCATTATTCATAACACCAACAACATAGACTATAAAACAATAGACGTCGTTTTAACTATACTAATGTATTAAAATCGAAAGCTAGTAACATACATTCAAACACTGTCCGTTATTTCGATATCAATAAACGAATTTAGATTCTGCCATCATTGTCAAATGTAAGTCATGAAGTGTCTCATTTGGTTACATCTCAAAGCGAACATCAAAGGTGAAATATCAAAGGGATAGAACGAAACGAACAATCATGATTCTACGTATGCTCTGTACACTTCGTAATGGAACTTGTGAGGGTCCCTTGATTACAACAGTGTTCATCTCATGTGACCGAAATATTGCGTGCGAACCGCAGGTAACGGTAAATGTATTAATTGATTTCCTCAGTTTTAGATATTTAGTACTAATATATGTTATTAGGGGCAATACTATAGTTTCTCAAGATAATGTTATTTACCTGGAAAATTTAATATCCAAATTTCCACTTAAACAATTGAATTCTTTCAATCACACTTTACACAACATATAATAAAGATATAACCGACACACAGTTCGCCGCATATGGTCGAATACGTTTATGCAAAAAAGTTATCAATTAAGAATGAATAAATTTGATATACATAATTTCTAGAAAATAAATAAATTACAATAGTTGTAACAAGTGTAATAACCACATTTATATCGTATCAATTTACCTCGATCCGTCTGTATGTACTCGACATAACTGTTGGTTGTTTGCCCCAATGCACGGAAATTAATCGTTTTTGAAAACTTGTTTGAACTGTACGTATGGTTTGTCTACCTCTTTCCGATAACCCAACATCTTTAGTGATTACTTCACAAATGGATAGGAATGGGTAATAACTGATAAGACTAATAAGTTACTTATTTCACGGAGCATTTTTGACCTATTCGCCACGGTCAATACCATTGACCTATTCACCCAATTTTATTCACTTTTCCACAACTTTTCAGGTTGTCTAAAAACTTAATCAAAAGAATATTCTAAATATTTAATAGTGTTATGGGAATGATGTATTTTATTACCTCATAGTAATAATCAGATAAATATTTTTGAATCACTCCAAATTAATAATTTCACTCTTGTATGTATATTATATACCAATGTTCACCATAGTTTTCAATATAAAAAACTACATTAAGGACCTGAAAGATAATTGAATGTAATTATGTCTCTTAACTGTATTAAAAATTGTTCCGAGTTAGCGAAAAAAGACAGGAGGTCTCGGAAGCGCGCGCCCCTCCCAAACTCGGAGCAAATAAAAAAAAAAAAACAATCACATGCCACTAGTGGGAAGAGACAAAAAGCGAGACAAGATTTCGAGTACCTGGATATAATTAGTAGGTGGCAAACATTTCCATGCAAAATACAATATACAGTTTAACTGCAGCACCCACGGTGCACCGCGTAACTTAAAAACTAAATAACAACAATAAAATAAATTCCAATAATAAACAATAACATAATAAATAAATAATATAAATATTAATAACACAATAAATAGAAATTTGGGTCTATAAATAACATATATCAGGTACGGCATGTAGGAAAAATTATCTTTTAACAGGTAAGTGTTATGAACTGAGGGGAGGGAAAAAAGGTTGTAGAATTTCTAGGCCCACTATTTTTAAAAAGTAATTTGGTTTCAGGTTTGTAGCCAAAAAAATAAAAAAAATATTTAAAGCCGATTTTCGAAGGAGGCGGGGGCTTAGTTGCCTCCACGAATCCGAATTAAAGATGAAATCATCCCCTTCAGTTCATGTAACTAAACTAAATACACACTACTCTTAACACTGGCCCTCCTCCAGATCTAATATCTGGCAGCGCTCGCTGCACCCCAATCCTCGCAAGTTCAGTATTAGAAAAGTAAAAAAACATTTTGGATCCAACCTTGTTCCAGATGAAATGAATATGAGCACATGCACTCCGGTTGGATGCCGGTACAGGAGCACTGGCAGGGCGCGGGGCATTCAGTTTTGGTTTCAGTGGTTTCATTGGGCAGACTCGCCGCACCAGTCCCGCTGACGACACTCACGGGGACCCTGCCGAAAGTCGGTGAAGTTAGCCAGCCATGGGGAAACGGGAAGAACAGAGAACAGCCAGAACACAGTAGCTTCTCCGAAACGTGTCTCCGAAACAGTCTGACCGCTCCGAACAGTAGCCAGTGCCGGTGCCGGTGCCGGTGAACAGCTGGTCGGTAAACTAGTCAAGGTCAACCAGCTGACCTCAACCAGGCAGAAAATCAATACTCTGACGGAGTGGACTCCCCCACCGACTGACAAGAGTGGCCGAGGTGGGCAAAATAAAAGACAAAAATAAATGTCCAAACTGAGCCCCGGCTCAACCTCCCCCACTAAAAAGGGTGCAACCCCAAACAAAACCTCTCCCCCACTGAAAGAAGAACCAACAAGCTCTGGCACAGGAAACGGGAAGTCGAGAACCCTAACAGGAAACGAAGTCCTGAGCAGGAGGCAGACAAAACACGATCCTCCTGAAATTTTTGAGAGGCGCCTCTCTTGGAGAAAGAAGAAAATAGAAAGAGAGTTAAAACGACTCCACAGGGAAAACCAGGGGTGATCAGTCCCCGGACACCCCCGCAGCCGCACCAGTATCCAGAGCATGACCAGAGGTATCACCACGGAAGGCCTTCAGATGAGAAAACGTGGGCCTTCCGCCACAACCTCCCCGATTACGGGATCAACCAACTCAGCAGTAACTGGGGAGAGAAAACGAAGAATCCGGTGAGGACCTGTCCACCGATAGCAAAGTTTGGCTGCCCGTTTATCCACGGCCGAGCCGAACTGACCGGATGGGCCTTACAAAAGACAAGATCCCCCACCTGGAAGGGGTTAGCAATACGTCCCATTATTGAATTTTCTCCTCACTCCTTTCCCTAGACTGTAGGAGCTTAACCCTGACTGCTTCCCAAGTGTCACTCACATTGGGAGTACCAGGCACTGGTAGAAGACCCATCCAGACTCCAGAGATTAGACAAGGGATCAGAAGGAGGACGACTAAACATGACCTGGAAAGGCGTGGAATCATGGACTTTCGTGAAGAGCAGAATTGAAGGCTAACTGAAGCCAGCTCAGGTTTTCATCCCAGGTAGTTTTGTTTCTCAGCGTGATAAGCGATGAGGGGCGGCTCTGAGATTGCGGTTTGAACCGCTCAGGCATGAGGAAGGCTGGGGGTAGTAAGGAGATGTCGTAACATGTTTGATTCCATGCCCAAAACAGAAGCGATGAAACTCCCTCGACACGAATTGTGTGCCGTTTGTCTGAGACGAAGGTGGCGGGCACTCCAAAATTCTGTAGGAGGCGGGACTTGAGTGCCTTGACGGTGAGCGACGCCGTGGCACTCCTAAGAGGAATCAACCAGCAAAACTTAGAGAAAAGCATCCACAGCGACAAGCAGGGAGGTGTTTCCCTGACTTGCTACGGGGGAAAGGGTCCCACATAGGTCAATGAACACCTTTTTCAAGAGGCCGCTCCGCCACCTCGGAGGAAAGAAGTCCTAATTTGGTATTTTGCGCTGGTTTACTGACCGAGCAAAAGATGACAAGCTCGTTACTCTACCAGCAATGTCTCTGTCCATACTCTTCCAGATAAACTTATCTCTGATTTTAGCGATGGTCTTGTGAATACCTAAATGACCGCCCACGGGAGAAACATGAAAGTAGGAAAAGACCATCGTATGAGGGCACTCGGCAGAACAATCTTGGGACCACCTCCGCGTCGGGCACGACAGCAGAGGAACACCCTTGGACAAGAAGTAAGGAGAGTGGGCTTCTCCCTCCTGGAGCTCACCAATGATGTTTGACAAACTCGGGGTTCTTGAAGTTGGTGAGAGAGCCAAAACTCTCAAAGGCAGCAGGGAAATCCAACATCACAGTCCCACACAACGGTGCTTTGAGAATCAAACAGGATCGCTGGGTAGTAGATGATACATTCTAGAAAGAGCATCGGCGACGACGTTTTGGGTGCCGCGAATGTGCTGCACCCTGAATTTAAAGGCCGCAATTTTGACAACCCAGCGACCAATCTTCCCGAGTTGTCGAGGATGGGCCAATAGCCAGGAAAGAGCCTGATTGTCAGTTTCCAGCAGAAATTCGGAATGCTCTAGGAACCTCCGAAAACTTATCCATGCCGAAAACGACCGCCAGACACTCCAGCTCATAAATAGAAGATTTCTTTTCCTGAAGGGTCAAAGTCCTAGATGCAAAAGCTATAGGTTGCCGAGCACCGTCGAATTCTTGAGAAAGCACAGCTCCTACAGCACAGGATGAGGAGTCAGTCTGCAAGATGAAGGGCCTACTAAAGTCCGGTATTCGCAGCACAGGAGGTTGGATAATGGCCTCCTTAAGCAGTTGAAAAGCACGTTCTTGATCTTCACCCCAAACGAACTTTGCGTCTTTCCTTCTTAAGGCGTTCAGAGGGGCGGCCACCTCGGCAAAGTCAGGAATAAACCTACGGTTAGAAAATTAACCATGCCGATGAATCTGGCAACACCCTTGGCATCCTTCGGAGGAGGGAAATCCCGAATGCCTTGGGTCCTGGCAGGGTCTATAGATACACCCCTAGACGACACGAGGTGACCGAGAAAAAACGATATTTCAGACTTGGCGTAAGGCGTAAGACACCTTTCTCCGGATTGACTGTAAGGCCAGCCCTACCCAACCTAACCAAGACCTCCTCAAGATGTTTAACGT
This sequence comes from Homalodisca vitripennis, assembly GCF_021130785.1. Taxonomy (NCBI): domain Eukaryota; kingdom Metazoa; phylum Arthropoda; class Insecta; order Hemiptera; family Cicadellidae; genus Homalodisca; species Homalodisca vitripennis. The sequence goes on along the minus strand of NW_025786124.1, from coordinate 8,699 downwards.
GTTTCCGTGAAAAGACTCACTGTAGACCAGAAGTTCATCAAGATAATTAAAGACATACCTGAACTTCACATCGTGGAAGATGGAGTCGAGCAACCTAGTTAACGTTTGGGCCCCCACAGCTAGCCCCATAGGCACAGATCGGTACTGATACAAATTCCACGGAACACAGAAGGCCGTGAGAGGACGTGATTCCTTCTTCAATGGAATCTGATGATATGCTTGGTTCAAATCAAATATAGTGAAAAAATTTGGCCTTACCGAACCAATCAAAAGCAGAATGGAGATCGGGGAGAGGCACTGAGTCTATTTCAATTTTGGCATTAGTTTTCTTAGGTCAACCACCATACGATGTTTTCCATTAGGCTTTGGAACCAAGAACGCTGGACTGGACTGGCATACGATGAGTTTGAGGGCTCAATAAACTCCTTGATCCAAGAGATCCTTGATGATACCACGCATAACCTCCATCTTTGGAGGAGGCCAACTTGTTATGGGGTGGGAGCGTAACTGGCTTGAGTGTCAGTCAGACGAAATTTTCATATTCAATGAGATGGGTAGAACCGAGCTTGGGTGTGAGGTACCTCCGGAAATCCTTTGAGCAAAAGCTCACGGGAGAACCCCAGCTTGCTCCTCATCCAAGTGACCGAACGGGTCCCCAGGGGCAGAACCTTCCTCACACTCCACCTCCACAACCTGCAGGCCGTCGATTTGCATTTATCAGAAAAGGGGGACTGACACTCGCCGATTGAAATTTGAAATAAGACTGGCCCGCCTGAAGATCCAGCACCAAACCAGTCTTTTGAATAAAATCCGCCCCCAAAATACAATCCATACTCAGGTCCTGGGCCACAAGGAAGCTCCACACCCATGAAAAATATTCAACCTTAAACTTGATTGAAGCCTTCTTCGAAATTGGAAGAGGGGAATTAGAAGCAGTCCAGCAAGTTAAAGAAGACTCCTCGGTGTGCTTCACCAAACCTAACCTTGAAATGGGCTTCAAAAAGGACGGGAAGAGATGAGGCTACAGGCTGACCCGGAATCAACTAGGGCCTTATGCACTGAGTCTCCCACTAAGATATTGATATAAGGGCACACCGAAGATGCTGTCCTAAGCCGTAGGTTCTCCCTTTTCTGCTAGGCTCATAGTGTCCAAACTATTAATCAAATTTTTCGCACAGGTACTATTTTTTTTGAAATTTTTTCTTAGACCTCGGGGGAACTTCAAGAGGAAAACCCCCCTTTGATCTAGTTTTTTGGACCAGTGCGATATCTCCTAGGACACTCCCGACGAGTATGACCTCGTTCACCACAGGCATAGCAGATGGGTGGATGAAGCCCACCAGAGTGATGTGGCCCATCCACGGGATTCTGTACGGCCGTGACAGCCTGGAGGGCTGGATGGAACGATGATTGTTCCTCTCCGCCCTCTGCCGGTCAGCAAAACTGCACGCTGCGCGAAGCTATGCACAGACGGTCCAGTTCAGAAAAGGTGGAAAGGGCGACCAGCAAAAACTAGACGGGACCTCTCTTCAGGATTGAGAGACCCTCAAGAATGGTGGTGACCACAGTACTTTCGGGGATATTGAGCCTTAACACCCTATCAGTGTCCCTCACCTCGGCCACAAACTTAGCCAAACTCTCTCCGTTGCCCTGAGGCCTAAAGAATTTCTCCACACGGAGACGTTCCCTCAACTGACCAGGAACAAAGAAATCCAATGCCTCCCTATGAAAATCATCCAGGGTACCACCCCTCTGGAGATAACTCTCGAACCAGACAGTCACCCAAAGGCGGCCTACAAAACTGAGAGATGACATGCAGGAAGCTCGCTCCCTGAAGACCAGGCAAGTCATGCAGTCGCAGGATCTCAGAAAGAAACCGCAGCAAGGCTTCAGTATCTAGACCATCCACCGTTGGTAGTCGCTGCAGCAACGGGGTAAGTGGGTTTGGAAGCTTGTGATACTGAACAAAGGATCCCGTCACCACAGTCCCCAGTCCTCCAGATCCAGCAGGCAATTTGGGTCACAGGCCCCCGGGCCCCGTCCACACCAGACACCCCCGACGCCACGCCCACATCAAAATCAGCAACACTGACCCAGGGATCCGGCATTCACCCTTAACAGCCGCAGCAGAGTCAACCGCAGACAAAGTTTTTTCAGGAGCCTTTGCCCCCTCGTCCCTCTCGAGTACAGTCAGCAGGCCGTCAACCAAGGTGACGCGTTCCTCCAACCACTCCTTATCACCAGAACTGGTAAGCTTGGCTCTAAGTAGCGACAGCCTCATATGTAGATGGGTAAGCCGGGACAAATACCTAGCCCTCTCTCGTTCAGTAGGCGGCGACTCCAACCAGTCCTCCTGACTATTCTCAAACGTCTCCAACTTAGCCTCCAAAATGGGCCTCTGTTTCTGGAACGTCAAATCTCTAGGCCAGGTCGTGTCCAGGTCCATATTATCACGCAGTTGCTTCCGCATGGACTCGCAGTCGGAACCCGGAGTAAGCCCACGAGCCAACAACTCAAAATGGAGATCCTCCTTCAACAAGTATTCAGGCACCAGAGAGACAGGCATGATAAATAAATAAATGACACAGACTAACAAGTAACACACACTGACTCGAAGGTCAACGACTAACAAAGCAATAACTAAGGCGACAAGTGAATAACTTAGTGAGACAACACTCTCAGCAGGGTCCCCAGAATTCCCTGCCGTCCACGAAACACGGCAGCGAAACCAAAATACCGCAACAAAACACTACGCCGTACCAGAACAAAACCAGAAAAAAAAACAACGATGACAATGTATAAACAAAACACACAAGTAAACAATAATCAGAAATAAATAGGTTCACACCACTTCCTGTCGATCGGCGGCAAAATAGCACAGCGAGACGGCACAGGCGCAGGAAGTCAACTAACAACTTCAACTCGTGCCCTCTCACCACCAGTGGCAAAACAAAAACCCCGGGCCCGTAGAGGGTAAAAACACGTAAACCACGCTCTGCTACCATTTTGTTCCGAGTTAGCGAAAAAGACAGGAGGTCTCGGAAGCGCGCCCCTCCCAAACTCGGAGCAAATAAAAAAAAAACAATCACATGCCACTAGTGGGAAGAGACAAAAAGCGAGACAAGATTTCGAGTACTGGATATAATTAGTTAGGTGGCAAACATTATTTCCATGCAAATATACAATATACAGTTAACCTGCGAGCACCACGGTGCACCGCGTAACTTAAAACACTAAATAACAACAATTAAAATAAATTTCCAATAATAACAATAACATTAATTAAATAAATCAATATAATATTAATAACAACAATAAATAGAAATCTTGGATTCTTATAAATAACATATATCAGGTAACCTAACTGGCAATGTAGGGAAAAAAAATTTAAATCTATCTTTAACGAGGTAGTGTTGTTATGAAAACTGAGGGGGAGGGAAAAGGTTGCTAGAATTTCTAGGCCCACTATTTTTACAAACGTAATTTGGTTTCAGGTTTGTAAGCCAAAAAATGATAAAAAAAATATTTAAAGCCGATTTTCGTACAGGGAGGCGGGGGGCCTTAGTTGCCTCCACGAATCTCCGAATTTATAAGATGAAATCCTCCTCCTTCAGTTCATGTAACTAAAACTAAATACACACATACTCTTAACACTGGCCCTCCCTCCCAGATCTAATAGTCTGGCAGCGCTCGCTGCACCCTCAATCCTCGCAACGTTCAGTAATTAGAAAAGTAAAAAAACCATTTGTGGATCCAACCTTGTTCCAGATGAAATGATAATATGAGCACATGCACTCCGGTTGGATGCCGGTAACAGGAGCACTGGCAGGGCGCGGGGCATTCAGTTTTGGTTCTTCAGTTGGTGTCATTGGGCAGACTCGCACGCACCAGTCCCGCTGGACGACACTCACGGGGACCCTGGCCCGACAAGTCGGTTGAAATTAGCCAGCCATGGAGAGAAAACGGGAAGATACAGAGAACAGCCAGAACACAGTAAAGCTTCTCCCAAACGTGGTCTCCGAACAGTCCTGACCGCTTCCGAACCAGTAGCCGGTTTGCCGGTGCCGGTGCCGCGAGTTGAACAGCTTTGGTCGGGGTTAAAACTAGTCAAGGTCAACCAGCTGGACCTCAACATGGGCAGAAAATCAATACTCTGGACGGCAGTAGTGCACTCCCCCACCTGTGAGACTTGACAAGGAGTGGCCGATGGTGACATTTGAGCAAATATAAAAGAAACAAAAAATAAATGTCCAAACTGCGCCCCGGCTCAAAATATAGTTCATATAGGTTCCCCGCTGACAACGTATTGTACTTGGTGGGCTCCACAGTAAAATGTTTAATTTCTTGAACTAAATTGCAATTCAATCCACATACATAAAAATAAAAAAAAAAACCACGTCGTTCATAATGTCAACACATGCCAAAAAATTGTACCTATTATTAGTTGTTGTATCAGGAGCAGTCCCTCGTATAAATTCATAGTCAGTTACTGTTTATCCGATTTTATTCCTCTGTATTGTCACGGAGTAATTTAGTTAGTTGACTATCTATTTTTACGACATTCACTATATCAACAAAGATATTGCTAACAATGAAAAACGATCTAAAATAAAAAAATACGCGCAATTTTACATACCACGGAATATAATAAAAGTTTTTAAATCCTCTTGAGGTATTCACAGCGATTCACCCTTAAACATAAACACTGACATTGAAGAATACAATTATTAAAATAGTAAATAAAAATCTTTTAGGAAGTTAAGTTTTATTGATAAGGTTTTAATTAAATTACCAGTCCTCTAATACAATTTGTTTACTTGGTTTAAATTTTGATATTAGCTTACTCCAGCAGGGTGCTCTATTTGATGTAGAGCAGACCTTTTTTTGTATTCTCAACAACAAATTATATCTTAAAGTAGAACATCTAAATTTTTAATTACGGTAAAAATTAAACACTACAATTGGGGATAAAGGAATCAGAAAAGGAAACACCTGTTATTTTATAACTTTATTTTGTTTATTTCTCGAGTCTATTATAAGGTGGAAAATAGAGCATTCGCGTGTTTAATTGATAAAGTAATTTAATAACTTGACACCTTAAGGGTCTTATGTATCTTTCAAAGTAATAAAAAAGTTTTTTAAATTATGAATAATGGAATGAATATATTGAATTCAAAATTTTATAACTATAAAACATAAACTTAGGTATTTAGATTAGTATTAGTTTTACTACCTCACATCAAATTTCAATGCCCTTGCCAAAATTCACTCAACTGAAATTTCTTTTTAAAATGTTTTAATTAGACATCGTTTTTAGAAAATCATTCCTCTTAGAAATTTTTACATAGTATTTTTTAAATGTAACTCAATCTGTATGTCCTGATCCTGGCCATTGGTATTAGTCAAGAGGGTGGAGGTTTCTCAACGTGATGCTAGTGAACGATTGAAAAAATAAAGGTGAATTATGTAAAAAACGTTTAATAAACGAAATTCCATGTAGTATATATATATCATATATAATTTTGAAATGAACTATTACATTATTGTTTTACCCTGTTTACCCAATTTGTTTTGTTTTTTCTGTCATTTTCATAGTTAGGCCACATAAAATTAATATAAAGAAAATTATTGTTCTCACACAGTTGACCCAATCGTATATTCCTATTCTTGTTTGTACAAAATATGTCCACAGTACAAATTTATTATTTATCAAACCAATTTAATTTTTTTTAATCTAAGACAAACTTCAGTTTTCATTATATTAGTAATCTTTGCTATCGTATTATACTTCACTATTTTATATGCCATACTTTTTAAAAGTTAAACAAACGTTCTATTATAAACTAAAAGAATAATGCAGGTTTACGTAGTACAGCTATGATTCTTATAACAAGTATTGAAAATCTCCATAAATAAATACTCTAAATTATTAGGTCGCGTACCTCGTGACTTGTGCTGTTTTAGTATTGTTTAGGAAAAAAGCTATTTTAAATCAGCATATATTTAAATAAATTAAAAAAACTATAGACCATGCTACTTTTCCTTAACCGTTTTATTACAGTTTTCAGAACGGAAGTAACGTTTAAACATAATTTAATTATTATTTTAATATTAGGTTATATATGATTCATTTATTAGGCCTAAAAACAGTAATTTAAATAGACAGAAAATTCATAGTTATGACATAATTTAGTAAATAATTATCTGTAATGATATTTCTAACTTGAATCAAAGTTGGCCTGAACGTATGAAACGGATTCAAATTGTAATTCAAACGGTTACTTTTAGAACCAACATTATTACACCAGTACATCTTTTATACAGGGGGCAAAAAACCGTAAAACACGTCAATTTATTATTTAATACAACAAAAAAGCCTTTAAAAGAATTACTGTTGGTTTATAAGAATATACACAAAAATAGAATAGACACGAGATGATAAAATTTACAAACATTAAATTGAATGTAGTTTGTACTTACGTTATTATTAATTAAATATTGACAGTTCCAGTTCTTTTTGCGCTGTAATACTTAATGACTGGAATACTAAGACGTCAAACTGCTTTGGGTTACAACGTGATATTTTAAGGCCTACAAGTATGATTAATTAATGACAAAACTTACCACACGCGCCCAATTTGGTAGTTCGTCCTACCCTAGATTCTTGGAATCGTGTATCCTTGGCGGTGGTTCTCGTACCTGCTGTCATTTAAGACACTGAGGCGTGAGATATTCCTAATTCACAAAACATTTAATAACTCACAGAATAATTTCCTTGTTGTTTTCCATGGCTAATACATAATTTTTATCTCATATAAATAAAAATAGAATGTTTTTCTTTGTGTATCCCTTTTTAACTTATCTTTTTGATGTACTAAGTCGTTTATTTATCTTACCAACATTTGGACCAAATTCTTGTTATGTGAATTATCACATACGTAATTATATAGTGACAATAGTTAAAAACATTTCTTAGGCAAGTAAGGACTTTATTGGTTACATGGACACTGGTTTTCTCATTCTGGAGTAGTATATTATGCAAAATGTATTATGTAGTATTATTAGTAAAGTAATCAGTAATTGCTGTTAAAGATCCATTATTTTGTTTATGAATGTCTATATCTTTATAGTTTTTATGATATTTAAGTACGTTTTATAATTTTTCTGAAAATAAATATGTATTTGAATGTTGAAAAATCTTTACTTTTAGCTTTATTTTTGCGTTTTTGAAATTGTTTTTCTTCTCTTAAAGTTAAATAATGAGACAGATTTAACAATGTAAAAAGGAGTTACACAATCGTATTATAAGGCGTTAACAATTGTATTAAATAACTTATATAAACTAAATATTTTAAATGTCTATAGAGTACGCTAATATGAGTGGTACTTGAAAAATTAATTAAAGTAACAGATACGTATATAAATTTAGATATTAAAAAGACATTCTTAAGCATAATGTGCTAAAAGCTAACAATTTTCTGCAGCGCGGGCATTGTTAACGAAGGAATTAAACAATCAGCTCTCTATGCTTGATGATTCTCGCAGGGTACGAGTCCTCTCTGAATAATTTTTCACCTCTCCAAGTCAATTATCAGACTCAGGTTTACTCTCTGACTCAAGTAATTTAGTAAAGTACTCAAAAAAATGATCAAGTACTAATGCACTTGTGGTATCCTGCAAAAATCAGTTCCTCAACAATTATAGGATGCAATGCAGTTTCTTAACTAGTTACTGTTTTAAAATGTATTCAATCAAATACATACTTACGCTGCTTTTAGATATTTAAAAGTCTAATTGGTTTTTGGGAAAAGATTCCTTTTCGTAATACAAAAAGAACAATTACATTTCTAATGATGTTAGAGGATAATCGGGATGTAATCGATATCAGTATATAATATTGTGTATTTAGCAAAGTTTATGAAACAACTTTAAAACTTAAAAATATGGCAATAATACATCAGACTTAGACAAAGCTGAGTGTTGATACTATACCGGTGCGATAATACTGAAGAATATTTCTGTAAAAGCGTACTTTAGAATTTCGTTTACTGAAGGTAAGTGGAAAATCTGTATCTTTCTCCTTTCTTACTATGTTACCTTGCGAGAGTAGTTGGCCCTGGATGGCAGATGTTCCAGTGTTTCCTGCTTTTCACACAGTATCGGCGCTATTTACAAAACAATGTTTTGGAACCTTTGAGCATTTTGTAAAAAGAAAGGAAACATAGGACAGATTATCAAAAGGCTCTTGTTCATAATTTGAAAAAAACTCTTTCCATCGTTAATGTCCTCAAAACAATACAAATGCGACATAACATAATTTTTAACCGCTTTTAGAATCTTTCTATCGGATTATGCAGTTTAGCAAAACTATCCCACTAGCTACTTGCAGTGTAGGGACAGTCTCTACAGTAAACTTATTTATGGGTTTTTGGTTTAACTGCTCATTTAAGACTTCCTCTTCTACACTCAAGTTCAACAAACATTCATTTACTGCTAATACATCCTCAGATGTCAACTTATCTTCACTAACAAGTTTCTTAACTTCTTTTACTTTGTTTATTAAAGTTTTCAAAACAATTTTACTTTCTGGAGTAACCTTAAAGATTTTACACAAATTGTCTATTCTGGTTGAATATTGGTTAACCTTCACATTGCAACGCATCAACTCAACTTTACTTGTACTTTCTTCATACTCGCTT
>NW_025786123.1:0-28198 GCF_021130785.1 Homalodisca vitripennis | reverse complement strand
TATATATTTTTTAATATAAATAAATAATTTGTGCCACATGCAGACTTGGTTTAGATGTTTTATTACTACTTCAAGGTAGTAGTAAGGCTTGTAACAAGGTAACAAGGTAGTAGTAAGCCTACGGACAGACTGATAGTAAGGCAATCGCACAGAAAAGGTTTTTACAATCCCCAGGTAGACGGAAGGGAAAAGTTGCTAGCATACTGATTGATAGTCTTTAGTGACGTTTAGTTTAATCCCATGAATGGAGAACTTATTCTTATAAATATAGAAATAATCTTTCAAGAAAAGTTAAATTTCACAGATGAAATAAACCGTTCTTGAAATATCTTGGGGATAGTAAAGCTACATATGTTATTATACAAAATGTTAAAATGTCATAATATTGTACTTAGCTTTTTTGCCAATCTGCGATTGCATCGTTTCTCGAAAGACCAATACATTTTCAATGATCAGTACAATCCTATGGAATGCCAACCACGTAGCCTATCGTTCTTGAGCTATCGTGTGGACAGACAGACAAAAAAAGAATTTTGTTTAATCTACCTGAGTTTTAGGCTTAGCCAATTATATCATTGTTGCCTCATATCAATTTAAATGTGTATAACGTATGATCGTACAGTAAAATATTTTATGGCGGATATGTTATCTAAGGTTACGAATTCTTGTACCTTGATAAATACCCAATGTTTTGTAATCTCTTCAGGTAGGTGTCGATCGTAGATTTCAAGGATCAAACCTATGACAATTTTTTCAGTTTACAGAAAACGCGATGTCATAAAGGTACATATAATAAATTGGAAATTATTTGAGTCGAAATTGTTTACAGTTTGAGGAATATTATTTTAAGTGGCCTCATAGGATATCAAAAGTACTTTTGTAAGATAGAATCAAATTAAATATCCAAACTTGCAACAAAGCTGTAACCATCAGGAGGGTAATATACCAAACCCTGTGATGTAAAGTGTTATTATAATTAAATCAGAACATCACGGGCGGAAACTTCAAACTAACCTTGAGCTTTGACGGATTCTGTGTCCCAGTTAATAACTCACGGAGTTCCATCTCTTTGATTTAATTCATAGAGATTGACTCCTTTATAAATATATTCTAAGTGATAACCATATGAGCCAAAAAGAAAACTTGTATCATTAATAGTATAAAATAATTTTTTATAGTTACCTCTGATAACATACAGTTGACTGTGTTATGTTTCACAAAGATACATTTACTTTTCCAAAAGTAAATTTTGGATAACTCTGTAAGTAATAAGTCTGTTGTATAGTTTCTAGATTTGTTTTGGTGATGGAGGAAACAATGACTTCGGCCTCACCTGTATGAATCAAACGCTGTAACATGAAAGAAATACTATGAGAATATCTCAGTTAGTTGCAATGGAACACTGTCCGAATTATACTCGAAAATAATATTGATTAATAAGATTTGCACTGAGTTTGCCTTAACCGTGTCCTATAAAAAGTGATTTTACTCTATGATTGATTATAAATGAAAGAGAAATACATTATAATTAACCCTACTCTTACTGCAATTTAATGCAATGTAAATCCATGTTTTAATAGTTTTAAAATTTAGTTTTTTTAGAATTATCACTACATGTTTCAAGGCGAAAGTCCAATAATCAGGTGTATATAAACGTGACGTGATAGAACTTAAAAACACGTAAAGTAACATTTAATAAGTTTTTTGCATTTTTACGAGCATTTATAACTTTCGTTGACACTAGCGGTCCCGAAATTAAATGTTACATACTGAGTTAAACTACATATTACAAAAATCAGTTCGTATAACTTTTACTTTACATTTTTATTTCGCAAAGTAATACCGCTGTGTATAACTTTCTTCCTGTATTTCACTTTTGTACGTAATCCCTACACATCTGTCCACCTTCTCCCCAACCCCAATGAAGGAATAAATTGTAACTCAATAAGAAATAGATACCTAAGGAGAGTAGGTCGCCGAGTGGCCAAAGTAATATCGGTGGACTATGAGTCTGAATTAAATAGATAGCGCAGGTTACAGTCCTGTCCGTTATATCAGTACCGCCGATCTTGCACTGTACCGACAGGCCAGTAGCCCATGAGGACAGGGAAATATTGCTATGAAGGGAATCGGACTCTCCTTCTTGAAAAATAAATAGAAGACTATTACAAGTGCTCTGAGGAAATCTTATTTTTGAGCGTAGAAACTAAATATATAACTATACTAGTTTCATATTTCTCACTTTGTAGTTAGCAGTGACCTTATAATGAAAACCGTAGTACGAATTTGATTCATAGATACTTATAATGTGATATTTATAAGAATGTATATAATTAATTTGTGATAGCAAGAATTTAAAAGGATATTAAGGATTACATAAAGTGGGTTATAATAAGAACTAAGAGTTACAACTGTAGCGTTATAAAATATACTAGCACTGTAGTTGTAAAAGTAATCTGAATTAGGTATAAGGATACAAAATTGACTTTACACTAAGAAACCTGATAGACGTTACATTTTTTTAAGATATGGAAGAAGGTATACTGGTAGACTCTCCACCTGCGCAGCTGGTCCCGGCTATGAACATCTAGAAACATACATGAAAAATAAAAAACATTAATGGGAGGAGATATGCTGGTATACTATTCACCTGAGCAGATGGTTCTAGCCATAAACATCTATAAACATACATGTACATCAAACATGATTGATGAGCGAGCTCTTCAACCAACTTCTACAGCTGAAGTATGACGGTGTACCAAAATACAAGAATAAACATCAGATTAGTACATAATTATTAACTAGATTAATTTAATTTCATTACTCTTTTCATTATTAATTTGAAATTACCATATAGAGACCATCCGGAAACAACACGAGTCTTTGTCTCATAAACATATCACCTTGAAACTGGTCTTATAAAACTGACTGTAGAACACCTTATTCCTGAAAGAATATATTCTGAATTGTTCTTAATAGAACGCATGCATATTTTTTTTCTAATTCGTCAAATAAAATAAGACGATTGTAACTTCAAGAATATTGAGATAAATTGAAATGTTAAAGATAGTAGCTACACCATAAAAAATTTCAGGGCAGGACATAAATATTCGGGATATAATAAAAGTAAAATCTCATGCACCGGATTCTTATTCATTAAAGAATTACTATTGTGTATATTTACTTTCCTTTTTGTCAATAATTTTATAACAAAAACTATGTAATTTTCAAATTTAGTGTTGAAAACAACCACAACCAATTACAATTTCTTAACTAACTTTCTTCATACAGATATTATTTATATATATATATATATAATATATATATATATATATATATATATATATATATATAAAACATCATAAATACCGACATAATTACTGTATATGTATGAATTATTATATATATGAATACACTACAGTAATTATGTCGGTATTTATGATATTTTTCACCTTCATTCCATCCTCATAGCCAACATTTATTTGTAAATTTTGTAATCTCTCATTGTAAAATTTGCAGGATTCTTAAGTTCTGCAAAAACTATCTGAGAATATAACATGATGGTGTTAGGATGAGGCACAGACAGATACAACATCCCATTACACAAAACGGAATTAATATCCCATTATGATTTTATTAAGGTGTTCACTATAAAATAATACAATGCTATATAAACCTTAAGCTAGTGGAGGTTTCCAAAGCATTGTCATAATGGATATTACAGCTCTAACTTAAATAGGTTAACGAGTAATACTATAATAACCTTAAGCATTTCTAAACATTGGATCTGCCCTATAGGCAGTTTATTAGAATCATCACCTTCTGGGTTCTCCGAGCAGATATATACATTATACAAGTTGTAACTAATGAACACCAGGGCTACAGGAGCAGCTTCACGGCGTAATTCCACCGACCCATTTACTAATCTCCTTTTCTTTGGTCATTCCCGAATTTGTTTATATCAACTTTTGAAAAGAGAAGAATTAATTATGAACTCTTTGTAGTCTTCTAGTTAACATTAACACAGAACATTAGAGTGATGCCATTTGGACACATCAGTACTAAATATTTACTCCCGAGTGTGGTACTTTGACGTCATTGCCTGGGTTAACTACGTAGAATAGCGTTTAAACCGTTTACAATGGGGAAAGAAATGAACAGTGCAATTATAATATTACAAAAGTATCTCCGGACACCATTATGCTGTAAATATCTTGGTAATATGCCTCCAATGTTAATGTTTCTACCAATATTTAAAGTATAAGAATCGAAAACTATGTAATTGCAACTAGCTGTTGGCAATGTTTGTGTAAGTGATTATGCTATTATTTATACAGTATAAAATTGTACTGATAGTATAAGCTGATAATTCAGATTTGTGTAAATGGAGGAACAACACCACATAATGTTGTGTGCCGCTACTGTTTACTTCTACATTATAACCTCATTGTTATTTCGTTGAGATTTTGTATGGATTATTCAGGATTTTCCAACAGTATTGTGTTGTATATAAATATAAGAGTTGTAAAAAATCTAATGTTTTCGATAATTATCTTTTTTTCTTCCATCAGACATCACTTCCTGGCGTTGGTATTTTTTAACATAAGTAAAGCCATAACGATCATGTCTGATATACTAATTAAATGTATTTGGTACTGGTACACTTCAATATTATAAGTATTATACTATCCCTTTACAAAGGATCATGTCAGATTTGAAACTACCTGTGTTGACCTTTGCAAAGGACGATCAGCTTTCATTATTCATGATTTGATTGCAAAGTAGCTTTCAAAATTCACAAATCTGATCAAAATTGGATATTAAAACATGACATTGGGACTTATCATTCCTGTTTACATCTTAAATTGCAAATTTTGAACTCATCTGAAGGAGAGAACAATAATACTGTAACAAACCAAGTCATAAATCAAATGAAAAGATAATTGAAAAAACTTGGAGTTTAAATTGCTAATTAATTGCATTAAGAAAACAATATCTATGAGGACTCGTTGCATCTTATTACTGCTAATGTTATCTCTACCAGAGTATCTTCACCATTAACTTCCTTCATATTATTTGTAACAATTCATATCTAAACTCACACGTCTTCCCAAACATTTATCATAGTTTATTTAAGTACTTTTGTTAGTATTTAGTAATGGAAAAGGCTATGGTAATGAAGAATGAACTGGTTATTTGCATTTTAGTTTATTGTTACTATTATTATGATTATTACTATTATTATTATTATTGTGCTTATATTAATATAAAGGTTGATTACTACTCAAAAGTACTAATGTATTATCTACTTAGAAGTTCAATAGAAACCAAATTACAGTACTACGAAAATATTTTAACTTCAAACTACTTCTAGGTATTACAAAATGTGAACAATTCATACATTTTAGTTTTTTTAAGTAAAAGCCCTCAGCAAGCAGAATGGTGCGAGGAATGAAGAGTGAGTAGTACTTGTGATGTAAAACGGTGAAGTGCACTTGTCCACGTATGTGTATGGACCACTCGACTACGACTATCGGAACTATGGACAGCTCTGTCTGAGGACCCTTACCACGTGCACGTATACGTATATTGATTCTAATTTTGATCAACTTCCGTTCTTCAATTAGTGGAGTCCATTCCATATATAATGGAAGGTGCTTCATGTCTTTTCATTTAGTTTGCTTAAGTGACAGAACTACGAAAGGAATCTGTACAACTTGAAAATGTGTACTTCATTGTACTATATTATCCAGAAACCTTAATCAAAAATAATCGTTGCTGTTTTATTGCTGAATGGTGTTTAATGTTATTTGTGGACGGGGATGAGTTGAACGCCCATGATGTTTGAGTGAAATATATGAGTTTGTCTATTCATTTACTGTATAAAAGAAAGTGTTTTCCGACATACGAACATTAAAAGAATAGTTTTGTGTGTGTGTGTGTGTATATATATATATATATATATATATATATATATATATATATCAGACCCATTATGAACACTGATTTTCCAAAAACTACTTACGTTATAGAAATATTAAACATTATGATTAAGTATTTCCCCCCCCTAAATATTAATATGTTAAATCCGTTTAATGTCCGTTAACGCTTCTCTATTCTATTTAGTGAAAAACTAAAAGAGATAAAAATTTACATTTTATAGGATTTCTGCATGTTGGGTAGGGATCTTTCTATAGTGAAACGTGTTATACCTTTTTAAGTGGACTTTTCTATTTTAAATAATTTGATATGTATGATTAGTACAGTAATTACCATGGGAACTCGAACTGAACTCGTTAACGTTACTCAGTGTAGATCGTGACCCTAAGAGAATCGCAATCATCTCGTTGTGTGTCGGAGTTGTGAAAATTAAATTACTGCGTGTTATTCTCAACGAGCAATGTCAAAGCAACAATGTAACTTCAATGCCTTGGGAGTATTATTTCCCGGAGCAGACGTATCTGTTTTCTTTAATCATGATTTTGTTTAACATTTTACTATCTTTTCAAAAAGATTCGGGAAAGTGAAAGATTGTACTTATAATACATGAAATTAAATCATTTAATCATTGAAACTGTCTAATATCAATATTTGGGAAACCATATTTTTATAATTACACCGTTGTCTTGTAATGATGAGATAATCAAGGAGTTATATCACCAGGTTTTTCCCTATTCTGTAGCTTTTTGGTAATTTCGTTGACCATACAGTCCTGAAATGCAACAAAATAATTTATTAATTATCTAGAACAATCAAAATTATTCATATCGAATGCAAATTAGTAGACGATTTGAAAAACTCTATAAAACCATAAAAATTAACTGGTCAATTTAGAGAAGTACAACAAGGGTTTTAAATATTACAGAACTATATCAGTATTTTTCCAAATTTATTTAAGTAAATACAGTCGTATTTTTTCTATACGAAGTAGAATGATTAGGTTTCAGATTTTGGTTGTCCGTAATTAATCATAGTTCGAGTTCCGGTGGAGTAAGATATTGTTGTGATTCTATCTTAATTGAAAATTAAATGAGACTATTTCCGCTTATAGGAATTTAATGAGTGTTTCAGGTCTTTTGACAGATATTTGGTCTTCCGATCATATGTTAGTTTACTTTGTTCTACACATATGTGATAGAAACGACAAAATATAAATTGATTGAATCGTAAAAAGCAAGGGGTCTGTGGTGTGTGTGTGTGTGTGTGTATATATCTGTGTCACACACAGTACTTTAGACAAATTTGGCATGTACATTACTTTTTTAAGAATCAAACATATGCAAACATTCGTTAACGAATGAGGAGATTTAAAACTTAAGGAAATGGTGATGAGAGATAGATTTTTCACCTAATTATATCTTTCTTGTGTGGAGTGTTTATGGTATACGTAAGGAGAAGAATTAAATAAAAAAGAGTTAAATCATGTACAGTGGTATATTGTTGGAAGAATAATAAGAATTTAATCTTTATTGGTTATTTTATTATAGCGATAACTACTAAAGACTGGTGAGTAATTATGATGAAGACTATGTGCTTATTTTAATGGTCAGGTAACACATACATCAAAGTAAATAATAAATTAGGATTCCGAGAATAATTAAATTTCACTTACTACGCATGCGTTTTCTTAAAGACAAAAAAGATTAGATGTATCCGTTACAAATTTATCGTAATTACTTCCTTGGTCAAATTGTATTGCTCAGTAAAAGTAGTATCAAATAATCAAAATATAAACTAAGATTCGCCATTTCCAATGTTATATTAATTCGATTTGTTGTAGGAGAACGAAAAAAGGCATCTGATTTTGTCAGTATCGTCAGATTTTTATACAAACCGAGTATGGATAATTAGATTAAACTATTAAGTGGTATATAACAAATGTTCCAGTTGACAGCCAATATTGCAGCATATGCAGGATCCCACGCTTATAACCGAGACGGCTCAGCGTGCCGATGAAACTCATGTGCTAGTAGAGTCTGGATCTGAGGATTTTCCGGTTGGACGCCTGCACACTAACAAAAATTTTCTATAGCATTCATTAGCCTTTTGTATGTTATAGTGTACCGGTAATTTTATCAGTACGGTTTAAATACAATGACTTGGGAGCTTCAAGTATCTTACAATTTTACAGCTAGCTTAAATTAAACTAGTTGATAAGATATACACCCCTTGACACTAGTTACATACGAAATCTACGTTAAAATTAATTAAACATCGGCTTTTGTCTCTAAGAATTTTATGGGAAAAAGCACGAGGCGGATTCTATTCCCGTGTTCTGGTTGTGGTCATGGCCTATCGAAATATGTCTGAACCACCAAGTTGTGAAACTTGTAATTACAAGTTTGAAAATTTCACAACGAAAGAGATTTTACTACTGTTGAGAAATTTATCAGAATCTGAATAGTGTTGTTTTTGGGCGTACTCCTGATGCGATCAAGGACTCCCTCCTCATTATCGGACACGTGGTGAGGTAGCAACCCAGGACCTGACTTCACCTACCAGGATGATAGATGTTGCATTTAGAGTTGCAGGTATCTTCTCTTCACCGTTCGATGATATTCATATAAATGGTATACAGGCTGGATAGAAACAGCGTCTAAAGATTATGACTGATAATATATTTAGACGACAAATCATTTAGACTTTATAAACTATATAAATTACAAACATAACTCATGTTTTAATTTATTTAATCCAGGTAAGTATTTTTATGCTGAATTAACGTAAGTCTTTGAACGCCAACATATTGAGTCTTGTCATAGAACCATTATATTCCTGTTTTATATTCCATTATTTAGACTATTTCCATTATATGGATATCATATAGATTGTTTATATTCCTAACAGTGCCACCCAAGGTGTTACAGTTTCATGTGATACAGTTTATAGAAAATTACTATGCGGTCAACATGTTATGAGCTTGCAAACATCTACAGCATTGGCGTAGTTAAAGTTGTGTACGTTTCTGACCACAATCTATTCTTTAGTACGGTGTATCGTCTGAGGATTTTCTTCCAAGGCTAGTTTTCATAGTCTTCAGGATGCTTGGTATCTGAGCGATTATGCAACTGAGAAGTCGTGAATCATGCGAACCCATCTCTAAAAAATAATAATTGATACATGTTTGTGGGGAAGAACTTGTATTCACCGAAACACGTGAAAATGTTAATTCGTACTGTATAAAAATAATCATAATTAATTATTACTAAAGCATTCCATTGCAACATCCGCTAAACAAACGTTATAATCTTTGTGTAAATATGTAAAAATTAATTGATATCCTCTGTAATAATTGAACTAGAGTTTAATTCCCTTAATTTGTTTATTTATTAAATTATTTTATTAATCAATGCGCTTATAAAAATCTGTGTTCTGTAATCAGGCTAGTTAACGTAAAATGACTAGTACTTTTAGCGAGTAAAAATGTTTTAATGTGATATAGTTAAAAATGTGTAGTAGGTATAGTTGAGTACAGTGGTATAGTTTTTAAAGCTTTTCCAGTTAAGACATGACAGCTTAAGTTTAGCAGATTTAATAGGAATCTAAATATTGTTAACAATCTCGTAGGAGAACATACAGGATATTTAAATAAATGAAGATAGCTCTTTCCCACAATTACAATGATGGTGCTTATTACTAACTCGCTCTAACTACTACAGTCCACGATTATGCACCAAGAAGTCAACACCTGTTTCCGTGCCATGACTAGGCTGATTACTAGAGTCTTCCGAGGCAACTATATTAATGCTGTTAGAAAAACAAAATAACCACGAGAGCTTTTTAGGATCAGGTGGTCTTTCCACCATCCAACGAGCTAAGTAAAGAATTTAGCGATGACAATGCCACGATTTTCTTGATATTTTACCTATTGAGTATAGTCATAGGTAACTAAATGCCATATATATGTGGTAATCCTAACGTACTCAAGAACTATTGTTATTTCTCTAAACAGGGTTTACAATAATATGTGAAAACGATAATAAATATAAGGTGTCTAAACATTCACTGTAGAGTACTGATCGGGCCACGGTGCTGAGAGTTCAAGAGATGGATTGCCAGGGAGGTCGATAAAATATTATAAATGGTTTCTACCAAAGACTTTACCGGTATATTTAATTTATTTATAGATGTTACTAACGAGGTACACTCTCGCTTAAAAATGTTGAATTATGAAAATTGTTAAAGCCATCCCCATGATTGTTCTTAAGGTATTTCAAGATTTGATACACCAACTTCTAAATTCTACAAAAAGAGTAGGAAATGATCATAAACACAAAAATATTTAGACCTTTATCAGAGCGTTTCGATTACGGTGGTGCAATCAAATTTGGAGTAAGAAAGTGCTGTTTTATGTTTTAATATCTTTTATAATAATTGCAATATCCAGTGTAGTATGTTTTAGTTTGTAATAAACCGTGTTACAAATTTGAGTAAGAAAGTGCTGTTTTATGTTTTAATATCTTTTATAATAATTTCAATATCCAGTATAGTAGGTTTTAGTTTTGTAATAAACCGTGTTACAAATTTGGAGTAAGAAAGTGCTGTTTTATGTTTTAATATCTTTTATAATAATTTCAATATCCAGTGTAGTAGGTTTTAGTTTGTAATAAACCGTGTTACAAATTTGGAGTAAGAAAGTGCTGTTTTATGTTTTAATATATTTTATAATAATTGCAATATCCAGTATAGTAGGTTTTTAGTTTGTAATAAACCGTGTTACAAATTTGGAGTAAGAAAGTGCTGTTTTATGTTTTAATATCTTTTATAATAATTTCAATATCCAGTGTAGTAGGTTTTAGTTTGTAATAAACCGTGTTACAAATTTGGAGTAAGAAAGTGCTATTTTATGTTTTAATATCTTTTATAATAATTTCAATATCCAGTGTAGTAGGTTTTAGTTTGTAATAAACCGTGTTACAAATTTGGAGTAAGAAAGTGCTGTTTTAATGTTTTAATATATTTTATAATAATTGCAATATCCAGTATAGTAGGTTTTAGTTTGTAATAAACCGTGTTACAAATTTGGAGTAAGAAAGTGCTGTTTTAATGTTTTAATATCTTTTATAATAATTTCAATATCCAGTGTAGTAGGTTTTAGTTTGTAATAAACCGTGTTACAAATTTGGAGTAAGAAAGTGCTATTTTATGTTTTAATATCTTTTATAATAATTTCAATATCCAGTGTAGTAGGTTTTAGTTTGTAATAAACCGTGTTACAAATTTCGAGTAAGAAAGTGCTGTTTTATGTTTTAATATCTTTTATAATAATTTCAATATCCAGTGTAGTAGGTTTTTAGTTTGTAATAAACCGTGTTACAAATTTGGAGTAAGAAAGTGCTATTTTATGTTTTAATATCTTTTATAATAATTTCAATATCCAGTGTAGTAGGTTTTAGTTTGTAATAAACCGTGTTACAAATTTGGAGTAAGAAAGT
The DNA here is from genome assembly GCF_021130785.1 of Homalodisca vitripennis. Taxonomy (NCBI): domain Eukaryota; kingdom Metazoa; phylum Arthropoda; class Insecta; order Hemiptera; family Cicadellidae; genus Homalodisca; species Homalodisca vitripennis. The sequence goes on along the minus strand of NW_025786123.1, from coordinate 16,763 downwards.
GCTGTTTTATGTTTTAATATATTTTATAATAATTGCAATATCCAGTATAGTAGGTTTTTAGTTTGTAATAAACCGTGTTACAAATTTGGAGTAAGAAAGTGCTGTTTTATGTTTTAATATCTTTTATAATAATTGCAATATCCAGTGTAGTAGGTTTTAGTTTGTAATAAACCTTGTTACAAATTTGGAGTAAGAAAGTGCTGTTTTATGTTTTAATATCTTTTATAATAATTGCAATATCCAGTGTAGTAGGTTTTAGTTTGTAATAAACCTTGTTACAAATTTGGAGTAAGAAAGTGCTGTTTTATGTTTTAATATCTTTTATAATAATTGCAATATCCAGTGTAGTAGGTTTTAGTTTGTAATAAACCTTGTTACAAATTTGGAGTAAGAAAGTGCTGTTTTATGTTTTAATATCTTTTATAATAATTGCAATATCCAGTGTAGTAGGTTTTAGTTTGTAATAAACCTTGTTACAAATTTGGAGTAAGAAAGTGCTGTTTTATGTTTTAATATCTTTTATAATAATTGCAATATCCAGTGTAGTAGGTTTTAGTTTGTAATAAACCTTGTTACAAATTTGGAGTAAGAAAGTGCTGTTTTATGTTTTAATATCTTTTATAATAATTGCAATATCCAGTGTAGTATGTTTTAGTTTGTAATAAACCGTGTTACAAATTTGGAGTAAGAAAGTGCTGTTTTATGTTTTAATATCTTTTATAATAATTGCAATATCCAGTGTAGTATGTTTTAGTTTGTAATAAACCGTGTTACAAATTTGGAGTAAGAAAGTGCTGTTTTATGTTTTAATATCTTTTATAATAATTTCAATATCCAGTATAGTATGTTTTAGTTTGTAATAAACCGTGTTACAAATTTGGAGTAAGAAAGTGCTGTTTTATGTTTTAATATCTTTTATAATAATTGCAATATCCAGTGTAGTATGTTTTAGTTTGTAATAAACCTTGTTACAAATTTGGAGTAAGAAAGTGCTGTTTTATGTTTTAATATCTTTTATAATAATTGCAATATCCAGTGTAGTAGGTTTTAGTTTGTAATAAACCTTGTTACAAATTTGGAGTAAGAAAGTGCTGTTTTATGTTTTAATATCTTTTATAATAATTGCAATATCCAGTGTAGTAGGTTTTAGTTTGTAATAAACCTTGTTACAAAATTTGGAGTAAGAAAGTGCTGTTTTATGTTTTAATATCTTTTATAATAATTGCAATATCCAGTGTAGTAGGTTTTAGTTTGTAATAAACCTTGTTACAAATTTGGAGTAAGAAAGTGCTGTTTTATGTTTTAATATCTTTTATAATAATTGCAATATCCAGTATAGTAGGTTTTAGTTTGTAATAAACCGTTGTTACAAATTTGGAGTAAGAAAGTGCTATTTTATGTTTTAATATCTTTTATAATAATTTGCAATATCCAGTGTAGTAGGTTTTAGTTTGTAATAAACCGTGTTACAAATGTTATGCTCATTGAAGAGATCTTGGAAACCATAAGAGAATGAAAAAAGTCGTGTGTAATTATAATACCAACAAATCAATGTGGTTAATTTAATTTTTTGTTGGGTCGTTCACTTGCTGCGCTCAAAAACTGTTTTTGGTCAAAATCTTCAAAAAGTTACAGTTCTCTAAATAGTACCTATATTATAACGTTTTTTTACATGAAATCGATATGAAATTTCTTCTACTTTTTAAATATTGTAATGAAAATGTTTTAATACCAGCAAGCACGTGGCGTAGGATTTGAGTAAACTTTTTTAATACAAAGACCTATTTGTAACTTAACTAAAAAAAATTAGATATTTTACAGATTTCAGAAATACTATACATGTTATACTTTCCTTGCCTTGTTTATCAAATAAATAATAAAAATTCATTTTTTTGTGTGGTTGTTTGATGAGAAATTATATTCTATTAGTCGGATGGTTGGTAAACCTGCTTGATCGATTTCATCTTTTTATTTGGGCCTGATTAAAAAATGCCTTAACTTCCTCCTTCAGATACCTATAGTTCCAAGTATAATGATATAAAATAAAAATTATCAAATTTGAGTTTATTTATTTTAGTAAGTTATTTTAAAGAACTCAATGTAAACAATATTCTCTAAACGCACAATCGAGTACACAAACTTAAGGCTGCATATCAAGAGGTCATGGGTTTAATTTCCGGCAATGTAAATAAATGTTTAAAATTTTGTATGTGCAGTTTTCACGTAAAATACATAAAACTAATATTTTTTTAACGCCAGTGTAAATAATTTATTAGACAAAAGACTTATTTTAGCATTGAACCACCCCTTCCGAAATCTCTTAAGTAAAGTGTATACTATATCAAACTGCTACACTGTTACCAGAGAATGAACTTTAGTATTTACAAACGTCTCAGGTTTGATTTGGAACGAATGAAAACTTTAATGAAACGCAGCTTAGTTTATATTCCGTCGTAATAACCGCAGAACACCTGTAGATGAGAAGCTGTTCATGTTTCCGCACGAAAACTTGACTTAATCGCGATCAAGTTGGTTTCCGTTATCTACTATGCGATATACCAAAGAAATATTCAGTGAATTATGTAGACATAACATTCAATTTATCAGAATTATGATTTTAATAGTTTTATTAAGTACCTACTGTAAACTTAGCGGCGGCGTCAAGTGTAATTTGCCGCCAAATAACAAAAATAAACAAAACTCACAATTATATTAAAAATAAACAGTAATAAACAAATGAATATATTAAAAATTAAAAATCCGCCATCAGATGTTATGTAAAATATTTGAAAGTTTCATCAAAATTTATGAGAGTTATTCTAAGAGAGGTATATCTTATATTTGGATCGTCTGTTTGCCTAGATTTTAAAATTAGCTGATAACCGATTTCGTCATTTCTTAATTTAAATTAGATTGAGAATTTGCTTCTAAATGATAAATTCATTTTAGGATGAAGAAATTTTGAAAATGATTTGGTTATGTTGAATCATATTTGTATAAGACAGCTTTTCAGAATTTAAGTGAACAACACTAAACCGATGATTAGTCTTTTTTCTTTTAAAAGCGTAACTGTTTTGCCAACACCATTGGGATAAAATTTACATACGAGTACATACGTTCTTAGTCAAGAAGCCTAATATAGTGAAAAAGCGTTTACCTCAGCCAGTTGTATCCACTCCAGGTATAAAGGTTACAGTACAACTTCCAGATGTACGTTACGCTTCAATAGACCTTGGTCCTAAATATTTTCGTTGCAGGTTAAACTGTATTCGAAATAACGTGCGGATGATGGAACGCGGTTAATTACATAAAGACATAAGTTTGTTTAAATGTTCCGATTTACTAATAATATTTACAATTAGCTTACTTCTCTAAATGAAAACTTTTGTGTAATTAGCAGGCCACTCGGTTCGCTGCTTTTGTCTGTATTCTCGGTATTGTGTGTGAACATATATGCATATCTATAAACCTGATACAGTACTCTCCCAATCTCTGTTCGCTATATCATCCTATTGCATTGCCCATTTTAGAGAGTGTTTAATTATTTATATACATCATCGATCATAAAAAGTGTGATACATGTTATGAAATATATATTGAATTATGTAGTCTATGTATTACAAAATCAATTGAATCTAAATTTAGGTTTCTGGTGTATTTATTTGTGATAATTTTCTGTCTTCACGAGCTTACTGCGTTTGATTGTTCTCTCAAATTGTAGTCACGGAGTGAACGGTTTGTTGAATCATTCCAGTGTCCAGTCCCTCCGTTTTGTTCCTTCAGCTACTATAAATATGCCGACCCACAATCTCAAAGCATACCAGTGTCACAAGTACACAGTGCACTTCACACATGTCCTGTTCAATAATTATACGTAGAAGTTCAGAATGTTCTATAATTGGTTTTAATTCGTCATTGCTGCCATGTATATAATAATAATTGTCATTTACAATACGTATCAAGCCTTCACCGCTGATATTTATTCTTGCGAGTACAAAATACTGGAACATCCCAAAGCGTCATGTAACTCAATCGGCTGTCAAACATATTGCATATCTTTAAGATGAATACATTCCTTACATTGCTTTAAGAGTATTTGTGGGTGTTTTTACGGAATAAAAGTATACATATGTTATATTCTTATACCTAAGTTATGAACGAGTATCACACACCCATACGTCTTCATCGCATACTTTTACATAGGTAATATTAATAGGATAAAGTGTCTCAGTTACCAAACACAAATTAAGTCAGTACTACACACAAATGAGCTAGTACATTACTTATTTCGATCGATTTAATTATTTTAAACGAAATCTTGGGAAAAGTTATGACACGAATAGCATAACGTAAAATATCATTTTAAAGGATTGGAGTACACTGGGTAGGAACGCGGGTAAAATAACAGAGTTTTATCCTTCCAGTAACATGATGCAAGAAAAGTTCTGGTTTATCTTACAGAGTTCTTCCTCACGTGGAGAGGTCTGAAAGAAAGAAGATAATGAGAATATGAAGAGTAGAATGAATGTGCAAAGATTAAATAAACGACACCTGATCATCCCGACCCTCATACCGTCACCTCTGACCCTACACTGTTCTGCCGCGGGCAATAGGCGACCTAACCCTCATTAACGCTATATCACGTCAGGTTTTATCTCCAATGAGAAAGCTTCGGCATCATCTAATAGTATTCTCAGGGGTATCCCTTCAAAATTAAATTACCTAGAACTAAAACTTAGACAGTAAATAAAGTCTCAGCTTTCAGTTTTTATAATACATGCTTTATTACTGACATTTTACATACATTGATAATATTCCATAGATGAAAAATGCTTAGAACAATCTGGCTTTTAATGTTATAAATCTGGTCATGAAAGCATACTGAGAAGTCTCGCAATGTTCACCACAGTTCAAAAAATAACTTTCCTTAATTGTTTATTTTTATCACTACATTATACAATGGCGGTTATATCACATACGGTGCTTTGTACTTCAACGACATATCTCAGTAGCAAAGAATTTAAAAATAAAATGAAAAAGGTACAGCTGAGAAAGATGAAAAAACGAATACTTGGCACCACAAAACGCTTTCTCCAAAAAATGTTGCCAAATCCACCTAAATAAACTCCAAACTAATTATTATTTCAGGTAAGATAGAAAATAAAAGAAAAACTATTTGACCTGAACGGTTCGAGCACGTTGAAACATCACTACTTATTGAATTTGTAAAACACAAAGGTATAAAACATTATTGACCTGAAAATGATTTGGCTATGCAAACTTAAATACTTAAGACTGTTTTTATGGGATTTGTCTGTGTCTAAACAGGGAAAATTTATACTCTTCATTGATTTACTTGATATTCTTTTCCTCGCCTTCCTAAAATGGAGGAAAAATTATATTCTGAACTCACTCCATGCACTTTACTAAATTGTTATATCACCCATACATAATACAAAATTAAATTAAAAACTTTTCCCAAAAATAATTCAGATTGACTTAATAAAACTTTAAAGATTAAATAAAAAAATCTCAGGATAGGTTAAAAAATAAACCGTTCGCTCTATAGGAAGAATAAAATCTACAAGTATTTAGCATGATTTTGAAATTCCAACGTACATCTTTAATAAACGTGCCCTTTGTTGTTACTCAAATTATAAATGTTTGTTTTTATAAATTACTACTAATTAGTAAATTAGTAAATAAATTAATCTAATTAAAATAAAATACCCTTCACAAATCACGTAAAATTAATAGTTACGCTCTTTCGGTGGTAGAGTTTACAAATAACAGTTTTAGATACCACTCCACCCACTTACAGGGAGACATTTAATCTCAACCATACACATGAAAACCAAAATCTTAACCCTTAAATGAGCGCGTGGGGGCCTCAACGACCCCACGAGAAGATATATTGCTCTATTTTTCGAAGTAGGTTGGCTAGACTGCTGTGACGCTAGATACCTTCCGGGTAGACGATGAATAATCGCGCCCTACAGTCAGTTTGGCTGTGACCGTCACGGGTGAATCGTACAGTCCGTTCCAAACAAACATTACACGTTTGGGTCGTCTAGACCCTCGCGCTCGCACTCACGTTACCTACTAGTGTTGCAATTACCGGGTCATTTTTACCCCCGCGCGCGTACTTGTGTTATTTGATATGTGCATTGAAAGTGAATATTTTTATATGTGATACCGAAGGATAATTTGTATTTATATACATAGCTAACGGATTTTGAATATAGGTTGTGTCTAAATATTCTGTTTTTGTGTTGACAATATTTCTTTATTCCGAGAATGAGTTCTGAAGATTTCCAAGTGGCTAGAATTAGAAAATTTTTACTTGAAACCGAAGAAGATGGGGACATATTTGAGGATGAGAATGCTCAGTCGGATCATGACGAAACTGATCATGTGAGTGAGTCGGACCACAACACTGATACTGAAGCTGATAACACAGATGAAGATCCAGACTTTGATCCACAGACCGAGAGAAGAGATGAAGATAGTGATTTTGACTCCGATATTGTACTGATGAGTGATAATGAAGAACTACCTCTACCGTCAGCCAACGAATATCCTGAAAATATGGACTTAGACGAAGTTGAAAATGTTATTGAAAATCATATGACTGTAGACAGAGTCATAGAAGAAGTTGTACAGGGATCTGGAAGTATATTGCAAGAGTTTATTGGAAGGGATAGAGAAACTGTATGGAAAAAAGACCCAATTGTTGCAGCCACTGCTCGCGCTCGACCTGCAAATATAATAAGACGTTTGCCTGGCCCAAAAAATGCAGGTAAGCATGCAAAAACTCCTTTGGAATGCTACAGTCTATTTATAGAGGATGAAATACTAGATATAATTGTAACGTGTACTAATATCTACATTGAAAGAAAAGGGCAGAGTTTCTCTAGGTCCAGAGATGCAAAAAGTACTGACAAACATGAAATGAATGCATTTCTAGGTCTTGTACTATTGGCAGGAGTTATGAGATCTAATCACCAAAATCTTTCTGAACTGTGGGAAAGGGATGGATTTGGAATCGAAATGTTTTATTGCACAATGAGTTTGAAGCGGTTCCACTTTTTATTGCAATCTATTAGATTTGATAATAAAAATGATCGACCACCTAGACTTGCTTTAGACAAACTAGCTGCATTCAGGGTTGTATTTGAAAAGTTTAACCAAAAATGTGCTGAAACTTACGTTCCATGTGCTTTCATTACTATAGATGAGCAATTGGTAGCCTTCAGAGGAAAATGTGGCTTCAAACAATTTATGAAAAGTAAACCAGCAAAGTATGGTATTAAAATAAACACAGCAACAGATTCCAAAATGTTTTATGTACACAAGATGGAGATTTACCCTGGTACCCAACCACAGAACAGCCCATTTGAACAGTCAAATAGACCTAAGGACGTTGTTTTACGACTTATAAGCCATCTTGAAAATTCCGGCAGGAACATCACAGCAGACAACTGGTTCTCAAGTGTGCCATTGGTGAGGGAACTCCTAGAAAGAGGCATTACTTACGTAGGAACACTACGCAAGAACAAAAGAGAACTACCACCAGAACTTCTTTCTAAGAAACGAATTGCCCATTCGAGTATCTTTGCTTTTCGTGATGACATGACTGTAGTTTCATATGCACCAAAAAGAAACCGCTGTGTTGTTCTCGTATCATCAATGCATTTTGATGCTGCTATCGACCCTGACACATTAGACAAGTCTAAACCAGACATAATTACTTTCTACAACTCTACCAAGTCTGGGGTTGATGTTGTAGATGAAAAATGTGGTACTTATTCCACTTGCCAAAGGTGGCCCCTTGTTTTATTTTACCACTTACTTGACATCGCAGGCATCAATGGACAAGTTATTTTCTTGAGCAACTGTCAAGAAGAAAAAGTAATGGAAAGAAGGAAGTTTCTGAGGGAAGTCGGCTTAGAGATGATAAAGCCTCATGTGGCGAAAAGAGCAACTGTTTCTTCGCACCGGTTGTAGCTTTTTTTGGGGTGACACCCACCCGGTCTCTCAACTTTAAGAACAGTGTTAAAAAAATAAATAAATAAATCGCTAGCACAAAAATTTCTTTTTCGGGGATTCCTCCACTACCACTAGCTCAGCTCTATGTATAATTCGGGGATTCCCGCAAAAGAGCCTGACGCTGTCTTGGGGGATTCCCCGTCCCATACTCGCGATCTTTGACGTTTCAGTTGCAACATTTCTCATTTGTTTCGTGAAGTGTGTTGTGTTTAGTTGGCGATATTATAAATAGTAAATTATCCATGACCTTTATCATATAAAAATTATTGCTTTTTACCAACTTCCGCACCGGGTGCCACCCAAGGTAGCTACGCCACTGAGTACAAACCATGCTGAAATTAAACATTTTATTTTGTTTTAAAAAATATTTAAATTTTATTTTGGCGTCCGTTGTTTTTGTTCTTTAAAACGTTGTGTTTTCTAACGCTCACGGCCTGATACAGCAGTACGAAGTTGAGGCAAAGTTTTCTCTCAAAAGCAAATATTAGCAAACATACATGCTATGAGAACTAAATAATCCCCTAAAACATAAGTGTGATAGTCAGAAACACGTCTGTTAAAATCTAAGAGTTCCGAGCAACTCAAGTTACGTGTGAATTGTAGAGAAATAATTTAAATATTTTACAACATATTGTGACGTGCAATACACACAATTTGTGTACGTTCAGGTAGCAAACGTTATGGGTACTTGAAAAGAATTCGGTTTTCACACTAAAAACAAATTTTTCTTACATCTGTATGACTGGCGTCCCGTAATTCTTTACCTTATTAAAGATTGCACTTTATACTAAATTTGAAATATCGTGTGTTATTGTATAAATGTAAACAAATATACTAATTTGCATTTTTTTAATATCAACATAATATTATGGCTCATTAGTATAAAAACTTCTGAAGGTTTAACTTATGCTTCTTTTATATGATGTTTTAAAAATGTCTTTTGTTCTAAACTGATTCAGCAATCACAAATGTCAATTCAGAAGACTGTTCATTGCGTTTCCTAATTGCATCGTTAAGTTTTAATGCCATTTTACAACCCATTTTGTTTTTAACTGTAGTTATTTCTCTCTTGATTTAGATATATCATAATGGTCATGTAGAATTGCTTGTTGTTTTTGAATTTTAAACGTTTTGACTGTAGGCTGCCAAATATTTTTATTTTTTATGAAACCCAATATTTGATTTATTTCCAGCGTTTGCTTTTGAACATTGGTTGTTGGATTGAGTTAGAACGTTTAAATTAAAATAGTGAGGGGTTGCACTGCTGCCGATCTTGTTACAAAATATTTTTTTTGTAGGCAATAGAATTTCTTTCGATAAATTTTATTGGTTTGTTAGAAAAACTCTAATGTTTTTTTTGTAATTCAACGTTTAAACATTCAAATTTACACGATTTACTGCAAAATCAATCAGTACTTATTATTATTATCTTTCTTTATAAGAAGACTAATCCAAAATCTATGAATAGTACAGAATAATGTAAGTAAAGTAATGTCTACACTTCGACCAAACTTCACCAATCGATCGTAAGTGGCGAAGAATATTAAGTGACGTCATAAGTGACATGGCCTCATGCCGTGTTGTGTCGGGAACTGCAAACAAAGAAGTTAATCAACAAGTTCGCAGTTGATTGAAAAAGTTGGAAGCTCACCAAGGCGGAGTACCAAGTTGCTCCATGCGCATGTAAATATTGAGACATTGACAGCGACAGGTAAGTTTGAAATTCAATCCTTAAATCTAATGCTGAGATATCACAGAATAAACCTAATTCAGAAGAGGCTAGACAAACTTAACTTGTTTAAGTGCAGGGTAATGAAGGGTGTGATTAAATTGTTTTCTCCTAAAGTAATAAACTGTTGCGGAATTTAATGAAACCTTTTTTTTCTGAGTACTTCAGAGGTATTTCAAATGTTCTCCAAATAACAGTCAAAAATAGATGTGATGTCTTTCAACATCATGTCTGCAATTTTATAGATGCGAAACGAGTCGTCATATAGATATCTTTAAGTAAATTAAATTTTCTCCTACACAATCTCAAAAATAAATAAAACTTGGTGCGTAAAACACCATTTTAATCCAGAGTTCGTAATTGAACTTTATTCTACGTCTCTAACCTTGTGAATCTCAAAATGCATCAACGCACCAATTGTTCTGGGTTTCTCAACATATGAAATCGGTAATGATAAACAATAGAGATCCTCTCCACACTACATTGCATCTTGCTCCACTAGATTTTAGCTCTCCAAACAAAGGCGTCACCAAATAAATACTTTCAAGAGAATAACAAGTTTTCTTTCTGATTTTGTGAACCGAAGATTCGGTTGTCATTTTCTTTTGCCTTGAGCTTGGTATGTAACAGTAGGCAATATGAGATATTTTGATCATGCTGTTGGGATTTCGGCTCGGGAATGTTTGTAATTGATGATCTTTTTCTGTGGAGTCAGCAAGCCATCCCTTCTATGGCCCTCGCCATTTCTAATTAGACTTTGGGTAGTTTGTCAAGCTAAGCCATCCCTTATCCAAAGAGGATGGTATCGACTCCCAAGATATTGTTTTAGGAACTGTAGGAGATTAGGTTGGGAAAGAGCTCTTCACATCATGATGTTTTATTCTGGCCATGGGTAAATGATTAAGTGTTAAAGCTAAACTGCGTAGATGGACTATTCTTTAGTAATATCACGTCAGATCTATATGAATATTAATTTCGTTCTTATTCAAGTAATTTTCCAAACCGAGAACGGACACAAAAGGATGGTATCATTTACAAGACCAGATCTAAGCTGTTTTCCATGTGACTTTATATCTCGCTCACATGATATAGTCTTTGGATTCACATCAAATATGATATTCAAAACAAACGTCACAATGAAATTTGTAACAATATGTCACGAACTCTAGCTAAACTATTTGAAACAGCCTGACTATAAGCGTCATCTACATTGGTGGACCCACATTCTACAAAATAATTGGGCAGGAAATAAGCATTAATACTCAGGGTGGTGGTATACTGCAGTCACAATGCTATATGTGACAAGATGCACGAGCTTTATTTCAACTATTTGAAACAGCTTGACTATAAGAGTCCAGTGAATGTGTGGACTCGCATTCTACAAAGTACTCAGCAAACAAGCACTAATATTCTGGTGGCAGAATTAGTTTGTATGTTCTAAGAGTACCTAAGTATACAAATCTGGCTCATACTCTCATTACTCTCATCATATGAGAGTTGGTTGGTTTTTAGAAGTATGATGTTGAGACAGAACAAAATTTAAAATTAAATTGTAATATTGTGTTCTGTCTATCACGAATTATTTGGACCGAAGAGTTACTAATTAATCCTTGCTCCAGTATCCCTGCTTAAGGGAATCACTACAAAATTTAACTAAGCAGACTATATGATATATGAATTTTGATATGTGGAACAAAGTGACCACTAGAGCTGCGGGACCTTTCCAAGATCAGTGGCCCGTCCAACCCTTCCAGTTGGTTGAATTAAAAGGATCAGTTTTGTTGATACCGGCGTCATCCTGTAAATCTTTTTTCCCTCCTAATATTCGTCGTTCTTCACGTTTGTTTCTATTCATATTGCTGATAATATGAAAACGTATACATAAGTATTAATACAAATATGTTTATGTCTCTCCTTCCTGACTTTGACGCATATAAATGAATTAGAGATTTGCCATTCCGTAGAATTGTTTAGCATCTATCATTTTGCTATATTCAGACCGTTCAACTAGACAGGCAAAAAAAATTAACATTTTGAAAAAATGTGTGATCACAAATTACTACGTAGGACACATGCAATATAGTAATCTTCCAATAATATAATTTAAATTCATGACAAATATTTTTGTCACCAATAAAGTTTTGGGCTAATTTTAAATAGGATTTTAATGATGAAAAGCTTTAAATTAGTAATTTTCCGGGTCTGTATGAGAGCTCAAAATATTACTAAGAACTTTAAAAAACTAATATACAAATTTAAATAAATTAAATTAGCAATAATAAAACAATATAAAATCGTATCGTAAAATCTTAGGCTCGCATAGCAAAATATTAAATAATAGCATGCAAATGACTGAGTAAAAACTATCAATAATTAGTTTAATAATAAGTCACCTGTAGTAGGCTTTAAAATCTACTATTGTATACTACTAAAGTATATAAAATAAAAAACTGGAGTAAAACAAATAAATGCAATAAACATTTTAAACTTTACAAACATAAACAATAAGACTTAAGTTATAAATCAGCATTAAAATAAGTGATAAATCAAGAATTGGTATAAATATATAGATTCATCATCAAATGGATATATAACTAACATTTTTAAACTTTCCAAAAATTAAGTGAACTGTTTCAATCGAAATATGTCTCCTTAAATTAAAAGCATAGTTCACGTTATATATCTCAAAACCCATGAATTGTGTTAGTTTTTACAATAGTAAAAAACAGTTTATGGGTTTTTTGGGGGGAAAAGAGCTTTGATACAATTCATTCACTTAACAATATAGTAGAATGTTAGTAGAAGGTTAAATATACTATACATTTAACCAACTATGAAGACATTATTTTACAAGTATAGAGTAATAATAATTAACTATTGCTTTATCATTATCGGGCGCATTAATTAATGTTAACTAATATAAGTTACATTATATATGTCAATCATCATTTTAAATATATATTCCTTATATCGTCGAGCACCTTTTTACTTACACAAACAATGAAAATATTCTGACAGTTACTTTTTTAATGATTTATGTGAATTGTACATAATCTAATACTAATGAAATGTGAATATTTTATATGAATAGAAATATGTTTCAGATTTTTTTCTAGTTGGTTAGGCTTTGTGTATTTTTTATGTATAGATGTGTTTGATTTTCATATATCTTCATTATTAATATTTGTACTATCCGAATATCAACTAAGACGCAATTTTATTTCCTTTGAGCTGAAAATAATTTTCTTAACACAGGAGAATACATCAAAAGATTGCAATATGTTACAGAATATCATGTGTGACATCCTTGTATGTTATTACCTCCTACCTATATTTGAACACGGTATTAAATTCCTCTGAAAGGGTTGGAAACTAAACTTTCGTTTTAGGCTACGTATAAAATATTTTCATCTCTCACAGTGCAAAACTTGTTTTGTTGTATTATGTAAACGATTTCCTGTATTTAATTATTGAATAAACTGTATTACATATATATATATATATAATAGTATAATAGTATAATATAGTATAATAGTATACATAAACAGTGTGTACATAAAACTGTACCACATACGTTTTACTATATCAAAATAACAAAAGAATCTGATAAAGATATGTTTTCTCCCGTTTTGCTTCGCATATTTGCCAGTGCTTGTAGTTAAACATTTGAAACAATGTATAGTTATAAACCGTTTGTGAGTTATATTTATCAATATACAACATAATTTTAAATTAATACGGCTAAATTTGTTTCACCAACTATACTTACTTAAGCAAATCTTTTACAAGCTATCAACGAACTGTTACAATTTCCCATAACTTCTAACATACACAGAGACTATACACTAACCTTGTGTATGATTCATTAACTCGTATTTCTAGTTTCAAACATTTTATGCATTAAAGAAAAAGTCAAAAACCTTTCAATATTTACAGATTTGGATGAGTACATGTAAGTTCATTGTGCAAACTGAATCGTGTAAATTCAAATCCTGAATAATAAACACTAAAATAATAATTAGGGCTATTTAATTTCAAAATTATAAAGCAATTAAGATTCAAATGATAAAGGCTTCATCTAACTTTTACTATAGAAGGTGCCATTAACAACTTAAAACAAATTAATCAACAATTATCAAAAACCCATCTCGGTTAATAATACTTTTAATGAAGGCCGCAGGCTATTACAGAAGTTAATCGTCTGTGTAACAATTTAAAACAAATTCCTTTAAAACTAAAACCCTTTATAAAACTATATTGTTTTAATAGATTACCTCGAAATCTGTAATATATCATAATACTAGCATTTACCCGCAGCTCACAGGCAATTTTTTAATTTACTTCGTTCCTAGTATATTTTGTTCCACAATTGATTTTGTCTTTTTTCTCGATCAAGAAAATAAATATCACACATCATTTAAGTTTACTTCTGTCAAAAGATAACTAAGATGGGTTTTACAACAATCTTAGAATTTACAGTAAAACTTTGATAGTAACTTTGTTTTTGTATATCTAATACTTAATATTTGTTATAAATCTACAATTTAAAGTACATTAACATTGAACGATTTACAGGTTTATTTTTTCCACAAAACTGAAAAATATTTTAAATATTTTTGAACGTTTAGAGCTAATTGGTACATTAGTTCAAAAGCACAGTTTTATGGTGATGGTTTCGCCAATAATATATGCTATCGACACCGATTACAGGGTTCTGATCTAAAATGATGCAGCTATTTCTATTTTTAAAAACATAAGGATCTTTTCGTCTATATGCTGCTCCTAATGTTAATTCTAAATCTAATAATATTTTAATTATTTCAATTTATTAATAAATAGAATTAATTCAGAGTCTCCTTCAGTCTTAGTGCTCCGATATACTGCTCTTTAAATTGTATTTCTAGTTTTTTAAGTAAGTCAAAGGATTATTGTATCTCACAATCATGATCATCTATTTCAGATTAATGATATAGTATTTAAAACATTTTACTCAATCTCATATCCCTCTTAAAGGAAATTAAGTCAGCAGCAGTCATTTTAAATTAATACAACCAGTCTTGTACGAAATTGACCAAAAAAGTTAGTGCTTCATATTTATATATACAGGGTGTTTCGCGAGAGGTTAGCACTTCCTCAGGATGTGATAGTAGACACAAAATGAGGAAAAATTGTATACGAACGTATATCTTATCTCGCTTTGTTTAGTACATGTCTGGTCATAAGTGTTTTTTTTTATTTTTTAAATCGTTTTTCAGAAGCCGTTGGAACAAATAAGATGAAACTTGGTTTTGTTATGTTAATTAATGAAAATATTAAAAAAAAAAAACTATTTTTTACAAAACTCCATCACGCAAGGTTATTGTAGTTTCATAAAATGAATCAACAACATTGTAAAGGATTTAATATGTATACACATGTATAGACAAACTATAAACAATATTCATATTCTTAATCCAATTTAAAAAAATATTTTGGACAAATGATGACACGACGCAAAGAAACTATTCCCACATTTAGTTTTATTCAGTTGGCTGGAACTGGGACTTTATTTTCAACTCTTATAATACACATCGAGAGGATTAAGACATATTTCGTTATGTTTCTGTGCAAAATTGAGGTAATATATGGAGAATTTTATTTTATAGCTAATCGGCAACGTAGATATGTAGTAGTTCATATATACTATAATATATGTTTTTAAACTAAATCGAATACGAAACAAAAAACCTAATATCAATGAATGATTTTGTAATTTTGTGTTAGAAAAAGATGATAAGCAGATCTCTCCCATTGCCCACAACAATGATGGCACAAATTAATAGTTACCTGACCACATTGCCACCATCACAGCGGCTGTGGTGTTCCCAACATGGTATCGACCACCACTGCGGCTGTATGTCGATTACTCATTATCAGATTATACACCCCGGTAACGAGCTTACGAGCATCAGTATTTATTGTATGATAGTTGAATATTCATAAAATTAACCTGTGATGCTCATTCACTTAGAATCTTTATGCAGTGATATAATATATTTGACAAACGTATCTGACAACTTTTGCACTAAGTATGCTGCTATAACAAAGACGAATTAATTAACTATAACTTAAATAACAATTCAATGAAAATTTTTTTTGATTAGTTTTTTAATATTGCAGTAAGCTAACGTGATGGATTTCTTTAAATAGCTTTACAAATGTTTAACATATATATTTCAGTTTATAATAAATAAGTCACATAAAATTTTCTTTGAAGCTAGATTATTTTTTATTAAAATGGGTGACGTCTATATCATAGTTGAACAAACCGTTAAAATATAAAAATTACGTCTGAAAACTCCCCCAACCTAACATTTGCACAATTGGTTTCTTTCAAAGTAGGTAATTTACTGTACTTGGGATTCAGGACGTAATGGGAGTAGCGGTGTGTGTGTTTGTGTGTGTGTGTATGTGTGTGTCAGAGCACATACATTTTCAAAACTATTAGGATACTTTTGCATAAGATGATGACTGGTTTTATATCTGAAGAGTATGGCCTTCTAGTTATATAAAAATAATATTCTCACTCCACGCCATATGTTTACAGCTAAGAAGGAGTATTTGGTAGTTATCTCATGAAAGCTGTAGCTGTTTCAATCACCAAGTGAATTTACAATTTTTCAGCAACAATTCAGTGGCTCCTGGGTTTAAATAATTCAAAAAATACTTATCAAAGGCAATATTCTAAGCGAGTTCCATTGGGTCACTCTCGTATTATTATTCTAGTTCATTTATGCGAAATTTGTATCTGCGTAATGCGTGTTTACATGTTATCTTTGAAAAATATGTTCTTAAAAATTTGGAAACATTTTGTAATATTTTGCATAAGGGTGTTAACATGGTTTTGTAACATTTATTGAATAAATTAACTCATCAAATTATTTAGTGGACTGGGCCCTCTTGAAAGAGAACACTTTATAAGACTGTTCGTGTTCTCAATACAAAT
>NW_025786122.1:0-17679 GCF_021130785.1 Homalodisca vitripennis | reverse complement strand
AATTATCTGTTCAATATAGCACAAGAGGTAATATATATATACAAGGATGGGACAGTCAAAATGTTCTGTTTAGTAAAAAAATTACCAATACATAACCTACTTCGACGTAACCAACCAGCCATTACTCGTATAATAAGCTTAATAAGTAAATACTTCATTCTTGTTAACGTTTAAGTTTACTTTAATTATGTAAATAGAGAGATATTAGCCTTTGACCATTTTCTACCCAGTCGAACTTAATATTGAAACCTATTGTTTTATCGGCGCATAGAGTTTCTACTATCGGATACCTCTCGGAACAAAGTTAGAAAATTGATTGTTTAGCGATCAGACCTTCTTTACTCCAGTGCCCACAGACAATTAGGCAATAAGGAAGACTGATAGTTTCATGATCTGAGCTTCTTTTATATCATTAGTTACAGTGGTAGCAGTTAGATTAATAATACTCTATATTATTTAAAAGCTTGTTTCTTTACAAAATATTTCATTTACATAACCAATAATAAAACAAATATATTTCCTTAATTTTTTTAAAATTAAGTCTAGAAAATTAAGGAAATAACCCTCTGTATTAGCTATTGTTCAGCATCCAGTAGCTGTAGCTCTGTAGACAATTGCTATTTTGACATAACCTATAATTTTATTTTTATATGTTTTACCGAGGTGGTAAACATTATAGTAAATAAATTGGGTAAGACTATCAACACAATTATAGACTGAGCGTTACTGTAGCCTATCACTCAAGGAGCAGAAAAATTGATTTCTTGTCGCCTATTCGCACGATATCTTGAAAACAAACTGTCGTAGTCTTTAAATATTGCACGAAACTTTATTTCCATACAAAAAACATCGAATAGAATTATGTTGCATATCACTTTATGGGATTTGGTAGAACGATAATGGCAATATTTCCATTAGACCAGAAGGAAACGGACAAATCCCAGAATGAATTAGTTAGTAAGCAAACTAAACACAGTTGTGTGACTTTTAACATACGAGTATGTTAAAAGTCGTATAATGCATGTAGCTTTGTACTTTAAACCTTAAGCATAACACGTTGTGTAGCGTACCCCTATCTCGCGTTTATATATTAAATAATCCACTGAAATAGAATCTTCGCCACCTGCTTATTAAATCCAAAAAAGCTAGACGGTACAAACTTTGTACGAAATATTAAAAAAGCTTACGCTATTTACATTTTCTGTATTTGTTATCAAAATATTACACTTAATATGCTAATTATTATACTTGAGAGAACTTTTGTTGCAACATAGATGTATTAAGTGACTACAAAATACCAGAAATTATTATATAAACTATTGCCAAAAGACGATAATCATTATTTTAAAGATAAAAAATGCCACTATTACGTCAAAATGAATAATATGATATGTTATACTATGAAACAATACTATTCATATTACCTTTATACCACATATTATGAGGGAACTCTTAAAATATTTATGTACAATAGAGTATATTTTATATTAAAACTTTATTTTTTTTATTTATTAGCTTATAAAAACGTAGATAATAAGTGGGCTCAAGGGCTCTAACGCCACTACTCTTTATTAGAGATTGTCTTAAAATATTGTTGCAACGCTTATGCCAACTCTTAATATTCTGCATAATCATAGTCTCGGTTTATTAATATTATCTATGATTCTACGAAACCTGCACTATTTTTTATTCCACTAAACCTTTCTCATACCACGTCTTACAGTCGAAATGAATTACCTCGTTATTAAATTCATTTATTTTCCAGTTGAGATTCTGGTATTTTATAGGTAATAATATTGTATAGCTAACTGACTACCACTTTTCTGGACATTTTTTGTTACTGATTTGTTGTGACAGTGAACGATGGCCAATGACCAGAAAATCCCATTTTACATTTCTTCCATCGTCAGAAACAATCTCAAACAAAGTTTTTAACCACCAATGACATATTGTAATCATACAGGGTGCGGTAAAACAAACAGTGCAGTTTTGAAGTGGTATTAAAGAAAATCGGTACGAGTTATGAAAATGTGGTTTATTTTGCTTGAATAAGTACATTACCCCATTTTTTCTGTTAAGATTTGAAGATCACATCAGAAAGATGGCGTCCTCCAGAAGCAATGCACTGATGTAGGCGATTTCTGAAGTTTTCCACTGCATTTTGGCACATATTGATTGGAATGGCGGTGATTTCTTCTCTAATACGGATCTTGAGTTCTTCCAAGTTGTGAGGACGATGCCGAAAAACCTTGTCCTTGAGATAACCCCACAGGAAAAAATCGCAAATGCTCAAATCAGGTGATCTTGCAGGCCACCGCAGGTCACCCCTCAGAGACACGAGACGCGCAGGAAACATCTGCCGCAATTCCGTCCTTGAAACATGTGCTGTGTGGGCCGTAGCCCCATCTTGTTGGAACCAAATATCCTCAAGATGTTGTTCTTCAACCAACTGATTCAATTCTGGCTCAAAAAAATCTTGCAGCATCGAAACGTAACGCTGAGCGGTCACGGTTGTTGTAAGCCCATCCTCCTCAAAGAAGTAGGGTCCAATAACACCAAATTTGGAAATCGCACACCATACAGTCACTTTCGGGGAGTGGAGAGGTCGCTCATTAACTTGTTGTGGGTTTCTGTCCAACCAATAACGGAAATTCTGTTTATTAACTGAACCTGACAGGTGGAAATGGGCTTCATCACTACTGAAGAAGGTTGACCTTGGTGGGATACGTTCTAAAATTTCTTGAGCGCAATTCACGCGGTGTTGAAAGTCTGGAGGCATTAACTTTTGAACCAACATAATTTTATAGGGGTGGAAGAATAAATCTTTGTGTAAAATCCTCCTAACATGTGTAACGCAGTTGCGTGTTTCCGGGCAGAGTGTGTTGGTGATTGTTCAACAGCTGCCCTCATACTGCGACGTTTTCGGGAGTTCTCGCTGTTTTCGGTCTTCCCATACCTTTAGGCCTTTGTGTTGAACCAGTTTCTTCCGACGCACGAACCCAACTTGCAATAACATTGCGATGTGGAACGGGATCATTACGCGGAATGTTAAAGTGCACTCGGAACGCTCGTTGAGTCGTGATGTAAGAACGGCCACTTTCAAAAAACGTGCGAACGGCAAAGCCGCGATGCTCTCCGCTCCAAACCCTTGCTACGACTAAAAACGGGGTGAGTGACCGAATGCAGTGACCCCCCTCCCCGGCTCCTACCCCCACCACAGCGGATGTAGAAGCCCATCACAACTGCACTGTTTGTTTTGCCGCACCCTACCTCGTCACTCAGCCATGTTTCGAAATCCTCTACTTCAAATTGAATAATATAAAAATAATACTACATTATGACCGGTCAAAATTACATGTTTTGTTCTTGTAAACTTAAGAACGTTAGGTATAGATGTTCTAAGGTTGTATTCTCTAAGTAGGCTTTGCTTTGTTCCGGTTAAATAACTTTTTTGTGATATTCACAGTAACTATCTCTGACCAACAGGTATAACTCAAAAATATTTTTCATAGACCTATATACGAATTTTCATTTTTCGTATTTTCATTTTTGAAAGTTTTGACTACAACACAATTATTGTTTTGTTTCTTTGAACATGTTTAGTTTTTGTTTTTGTAACTGCAAAGTTGGTACTTTCCAAAGACTCTTAATGCTGCAATTAATTAAAGCCATAAAGTCATCACATAGAACCATAGAAAAAATTTTTATATTTTGTTCAACAGTATACGTACGATTAATTTAAAAGAAACAAGTACAAAATTAAGTCAAACTTGAAAAATAACCAGGTTTTATTTTTTAACATATGTTACTATTGCAATTTTTTCTCAATAAACACAAAAACATATTTGCGTACCGTAACAGAATAAACATTAATTACGTTGAATAACTAGACAAAGGATTAGTCACGTTTCATCTTTGTGCAATCGCTAGTTTTGGAGTAATAGGTTTACGCATATTGCGTTTGTAGTAAAAACTGCAAACACTAAATGCATCAGATACAATGAAAGCTCAGCCTTTTTTTTCAATTTATGTAAAATAAACGTCTTCGCTTTTTTGTAATTGATATATATATATATATATATATATATATATATATATATATATATGTATATATATATATATATGTGTGTGTGTGTATATATGTATGTATCTATATATACAGGGTGAGTGGCTCTTGGTGTGACAAAGTTTTTTTGGGTTATAATGCAATGTAAGTGTGATACAATGGCGGTTATAAAACAGTCTAACTTCAAAAATTAGGTCTGAAATGAATTATTTTCAGTTCTTCTAAAAAACTCATGTTTTTGTACGTAAATCTGATATTTCTCAGCAACGTATTAGACATATGTGAGCAAACTACACAATTTTTAGATTCTCCGTTAAATTTTAAATTTGGAAAAGTTATCGGTTCATACGGTAAGAAAAGAAAATTAAGCTTCAGGTCGGATTTAAATGGCAAAGTTGCTAAGTTTCAGAAAAACTAAAACATCATTGAACCCCATCTTTTTACCACACCCTGTACGCAAGAATGTGTCAAGTGATATTAAAAACTTTGCCATTTAATAGGCTTTAAAAATTGTACGCCATATGACCATAGTTAAGTATTCGGTTACCTACTTATATTGGTTTGAATATAAAAAAACCTGCTGGAATATAAGCTCGTCTCTTTCAACATTGTTCAGATTGTTCTAGAAGGTTAGGTAGGTCATGTTGCAAAAAATCTAAGTAGATTGTTCCATTTACAGTTCCATCAAATATGTGAGGGCCAATCAGTTGGTCGCCTAAGACTCCACACCAGACATTAATACTAAAACGCGTTTGAAAGCATTGTTCCCTTGTCCGGTTTTGTTGATCCCAGTGGTGCATATTATGACAATTGAAGATTCCTGCTCTTGTAAACAATGACTCATCAGTCCAAAGGATTTTTCGATAAAAATGACGCTGCTCTGTGTCTCTGTTTAGCAACCAACGACAGATTTGTAGTCTAGGAGCATAATCAGTTGCTTTCAGACCTTGAACAGGCGTAAAATGGTATGGATGGAACTTATTCTTATGCAAAATGTCCAAAACCTACGTCTCTAGCAAGTTATCTGCTACTAACTTCTGTATCATTCCGTACTGAATTTAGAACTACTTCATCTAATCCTACATCATGAACAATGTGTCCTACTTCGTTAGGTCTTTTGTGAACTGTACCTCCCTCCACAAGACGTTGATGGAGTCTTGAGAACTCAGAATGACTGGGAAGTCGGCGATCAGTGTAGCGAGCTTGATACTCTCTTTGGGCACCACGCGCATTTCCATCACAAAACCCGTAAATAAAGTGCATATCAGCGTTTTCTCGAATTGTGAACTCCATGGCAGCCTAACACTTGACTAAATTGAGCAGAAAAATAGTTTATTGGAGGTAGAAGTAATTCATGTGGACACTGGTCTTACAAAACAAGATAAGGAATTAAAACATTGATAAAGGATGCGACCATTAATCCATAACCAGCATCCACAAATTATTTTAAACTGTTTTACTTTTTTTGTAATCTTCAATTCCTTGTTTTATGAAGCAGTTTTATAAAACATAAAAATTAAGTACAGTTGTTATTAAATTGTGTTAATCTTTTTGTAGCTTGCATGTTTTGTAATATTTAAACCGATAAAAGTAGGTAACCGAATACTTAACTATGGTCATTATGGCATACCATTTTAAAGCCTATTAAATGGCAAAGTTTTTAATATCACTTGACATATTATTGTGTACAGGGTGTGGTAAAAGATGGGGTTCAATGATATTTCTGAAACTTAGCAACTTTGCCATTTAAATCGACCTAAAGCTTAAATTTCTTTTCTTACCGTTTGAACAGATAACTTTTTCAAATTTAAAATGTAACGGAGAATCTAGAAATGGTGTAGTTTGTACATATGTCTACTACGTTGCTGAGAAATATCAGATTTACGTACAAAAACACGGGATTTTTAGAAAAACATAAAATAATTCATTTCAGACCTAATTTTTGGAGTTAGACTTTTTTATAACTGCCATTTTATCACACTTACATTGCATTATAACCCAAAAAGTTTTGTCACACCAAGAGCCACTCACCCTGTATATATATATATATATATATATATATATATATATATATATATATATATATATATATATATATATAAAATATATGTGTGTGTATGTATGTATCTGTTTATTGGCTTAGTGAAATCATAAATTCATAATTCAACAACATTTCACAAAAATAAATGTTATAAAGTTTTGACTCTACATTTACGTTACAAAATTACCAAGTCAAACTTGCCAGCATTTATATCAAATGCTAAACCCGTATATAGAGCTTTAATGTAAATGTCACAGATTTGGTTGTTATAAATTTGTAGTGTTTAGTAGGGTGTGTGTTTTTCGATCGTGGGTACATTGAAAAATGTTACACCAATAAAAAGGAGTATTTCGAACTACAGTAATCTTGGTTAAAGGTAGGGAGAACATAGCTTTGAAATAATGGATTCTTTTCTATTAGGTACTGAACTAATATTGATTAAAGAAATAACCATCACAATATTAGAACTTTATGAGATAACTATTTATCACAGTTTAAATTTTGTTAGTATTTATTTATATTTTACACATTTTCTATGTGATCATAAGATGAGAAGATTACTCATAGTGGTAAAGAGGCGGTGCTCGCCAATATGTGACTTACGAGCAAGGGTTCATCTGATCCATAATTGAATCTGATAAGTCCACAGTCGCGACAAGCCAAACATGGCGGAGTAACCGCAGGGTTAATTAAGTACCAAGTCCATACACTGTAGTGTCTGATGTCACCTGGAATATACCCGTGTGGGTTGAGGTGAGATCTTTGCTGTTGTGAAATTTAATCTTTACATAATGTGCTTTTTTAAAATGTTAATGCATTTATATGTTTTATAAAAATAGCTTTTATTATAGTGCAAAAATATTTTGAAATGTATTGTTATATAAAATCATTTTTATCGTATGATCATAAGTGAAATTTATAAATATTCAGTAAGCTACAGCTGAATACATAGTTTGGAATATAAGTGTTCAGTATGTTCAGGCTAAAGCCCATAACAATCCACCTGTTGACAAATTAAATATCGGATGTATTCCTTGCGTCCCACTCGCATGCTGTTAATTCTGTTTTGTGCTGTATCTTGTTAAATATCATCAATCTCCGTCTTCTCCTTAATATCAGAAAAGTAAGATAGAAATAAAAATAATATAAATAATAATATATTTTTGCCAAAATAAAAGTATCATATAAAAAACCTACCATTTACAAATATATAATACATACAATAGTCAATGAATTTATTATGAAATCGTTTGTCCCAATATCGTCTACCACCGACATGAAAGGATGCAAGATTTAATTATCTTATTAGACTCTCAAATTTAAGTATTATCCAATCATTAGATATCCTTATTCTTTATGTTTTTAAACGGGAATCCTGCGAGAATGCACAAAAAAAAGACAGAAGATAATTTTTACGAATATAATGCTATACAAAAAAACATTTAGAACTGCTGCACACACTCAATATAAAAATGCTTAAGATAACTCTATTAGCGCATATGCTAATTAGATATCGTATAGGACACTCAACGTTATCAGAATATCAATATATTTCTATACTTGTTCTAATAATTTTCATCCATTATCCATGAAATTTAGTGGATTAGGATTTAAAAAAAAATCATTTTATAGCTATTTATGCGAAAGTATTCAAGTTTATGAACATTCAACTTTATATTTTTTATTGCGCAAGCTTGCCTCTAACCTAAAATAACTTCTGATGATATTGGTAAATAAAACTTTTTGTTCAAGCCAATGTTTATGCTATTATAACACAATGTATGTACACAAAGTTATACAAACCAATTTATTATGCTTTAAAAAGGCCTTATAATTAATAATATTTGTTTGATTTAATGCAACTTTACAGACCAATACAGGATTCAGTGTTATTTTATAGACCATTGGGGGGTAGCTCGAAGAAATTTTCGAAAGATGAATAGACCTATATGTTCACCAGAGTTCCTATGAATGTCTAAGTAAAACTTCAGTACATTCTATTTACTAGTATTTACGTGATTAAATAACACACAGACATAAAACATTCAATGTTTGCAAGGCAGTATAAATATGTTGAATTAAATAGTGATTTATATTATATGCATACAAGTAGTTCAATTTATTGGACTGTTTTTAATGTTTCCTGTATTTGTCTTTATTTCCTTGGGCATGTATGAATACAAATTAAGGACAGTATTACTTCAATTTATTACTATTCTCAGAAGAAAACGGTTGGATAATAATAAGCCCTAGGTCTGTGGTTTTGTAAAGAGAGACACAGTGTTCTGAACTTAACCACAAATTCGAAAAATTGCACTAACAAAGCAGGTTGTTCACTAACTCAACATCATTTTGATCTCTAAAGCGGCTTTTCTCCTGCTGGAATTATTGAGGTTGGAAAAGCGTTGCTTATTTAAAAACCTCAAATTACAGAGATTAATCAAGTTGTTTGAAATAAATATAAACCAAGGCTTCTTTTCCATAACACTTTTCATACCCTTGCAAGCCATTTATTTCTTAGCATGTTTGGTACTTATTGGATTTCTTATTTAAGATTGTTTCGAAGGTTAAAACGCACCTCTTAAAAGACACACTTGACTGTAAGTTGAATTTTAATTAAATTGAGCAGAAGTTCTTTATGATTAATGGTAATTATTTTGGTAGTTGTATTGGAAAGGTTTTGTTGTTGCAAGATGTTATTTAGTTTTGTAAGCTGGAAGAATCAAGAAAATATAATTATCACCAAGAAAGTTCATACAAGAAATGAATTCAATATAATTAAATCCTAAATAATTAATATAATCCTAATAACACTGATGATATGGGAGATTACCTAGGTTTGTGTCTTAGTTTACCATAAGCTTTAGATTACGTTAAGATATTTCCTATGAACTTAAGACTTTAGCCGTGATGCTGGTGATTATATGTGTAAACTTCAACCGTCATTCTGAGAGAAAAAAAAGGATAGACGTCATTCACGGTCGTCACTGCATGTTTAAGTCTTAAGGATGTATTTAATAGTCTTGGGATTCTAAATATTGTATGAATCATATTATTTGCATAGTTTCTCTTAAGAAGGACATTTTTAGGAAGTACGAAGTGGTAAGACAAACTTACAATCTTTCAAAACTTGACACCTACCAGTATTAGAGAAATACAAACCTTGTTTTGATCTTTCCTTAGTTATTACTGAACTCTTAAAACGTCAGGGCTCCCTTTGATGAAAAGTTTGGTCAATTTACTAAAACTAATAGCATCCAAATTGTTTTGTTTATGTCCCAACAGTTTCCCAAAAATACAAGAAAAATTTGTTATTATTTTGTTCTTTTAAGGGGATAGCTGACCCCCTTTAAGCCTTCTTATATTCGTTCTCATAGGCCACTGGCCTTTTCAAGGACCTTATCATACAAAATAAGTTAGAGATCGATACGGCACAAGGTCAGTGGTACTTTTAAACAGTGCTAATCTCACTAACAGGATTTGAACCTGCGATATTACTAGCTCAGATTTAATTTCCGGTGTCTTTTAGATCATTCGGCCATCGGAACTCCCATATATGTGACCAGTTAACACATTACGTTATTGATACACAGCTTTCAGTCAGTAGTAGTACTAAAAATAGCCTTACGTTGGCTATAAAACATTCTGGGGTTTCTATTTTTTATTTTACAGGAAACATTTAGTCAATCGCTTAGCTTTGTTAACCCATTTCAAGTTGTCCGGGCAGCTGCATTCCCTTAGCATAAGACGCTTTTCGCTTTCATTATCTTATAATCTCTGAACGCACACAGACTAAGAAAACATGTCCTGTTTTTAACATGGTCATTAAATAATTTGTTTCAATTAATTAATCGCTGTTTTAATGAGTTAATCACCAACACAACCGAAAAAGAGGGCCTAATGTAGTTTTAACCGTTGTTTCTAAGTATGTGTTTAAACATGTAATACTTACGACTAAATGCAGATGAATTTTGCATTTACCTATCTCGATACTGGAATGTGCCACTTGTAAATATAAACAGCAGTTATATTCCCATTTCTTCATCTTATATAGGACCTATTAAATAATTGCTGCTACAAAAACAAAAAAAAGTTGTAAAAGCGGTACACTGTATCCTGACGTACAAAGTAATAATATTACCTGTATTACTTATACACTCTCAGTGTAGATACACCTTATATGAACAAACAGGCTGTTCAGTTGTGCAGTTCATACTTTTCATGTAAGAGTCTACGTTAGCTCTCCGTACCTTTGTGGACTGAAATAATCAGATTTGCTTACAATAGCACGTTACACCGCCTTAAGCATTCAGTCTGTTCTGTATCTGATAAAGAAAAATAATTGTACAAGCACAGTTAAAGAAAGTAGAGAACTTTGCCTCAGATTATTTCTTGAGCAGCTTATGTAGTTTTACCATCGGCAATATACAGGTTTCAAAAATATATTAATTTATTATACCCCGAATTTAAAATATCCTCAGGGGAGGTTAATTTGAGGACATATCTTTTATGATAAAGTCAAAAATCTAACTGCACTTATTTTCTAATCGAGATTAACTGATTGTACCTCTTGTTATAATGGTAAATTCGAATATCGAATATAATTTTTTTTATTATGGCAGAAGAGATTTCCATTTTTTATGATTTTCAAGATCTTAGGGATTTTTTGCGGTGCAATGTTGATAAAAAACCAAACATTATATTTTACTTTTATTTAATGTTATTAGTACGTTCGAACATAAATTTTGTTTGAATATATATATGCCATGTTTTTTTGGTTAGCGACTCTACTTTCCATAGGATTCTTTTCCAATGTAGACACTTATTAAAAACTCCTAAACTCCAAACCCCTATCTGAAAGTTTTGAATATAATGTAACCAAAGCAAAATTGTCAAGAATAATTTGGATAGACACATTTTTACTAGAATAAACAAAAATTAATTAACATTAGAAACAAGAAAGGAACACATTTTTTCCGAAAAATATGCATTACATAGAAATTAAGGGCAATTAAACCAGTTCACCAATATTGAACCTGACCTCGTAAGAGAGCCTTGAACAAATATTTATGACCAAATATAGAATTCTCAATTTTAATTGACTTAAAAACAATGTATCATAGAGGTGAAAAGTAACTCTTTAAAACTCAAAGGTTTTAGCTACTGTTTTTAAACTGCTATTGCATTGTAATAAAAACTCATATGTACATTCCTAAATGCATGTAAATTGGCTGTAGTTTTACTTTGGATTTAGATTTAAATCAATAATATTTTACATTGCATTTTAAAATTTTCTTTCTTGCCACAATAGCAATGACGTAATCGATCTGAGAAGCCTACTGAAGGTAAACATTGTGTACATGTAGCCATGTGTTTCTCTAGTAACAGTCTGCAGTATTAGTTGACTACTTGTTAGTGAATCCTATTACTGGAAGAGATGGGAAATTACAATTTTGAATGAATAAGTCTCATGGTATTTAATAACCATTTCAAGAAGACAATCAATTTTTAACTACCGTAAAATACATAAGACAAGATTATGAAATAAAACTGGCATACTGGATGTAATTTTTTTTCTTTTAAAATTTCGAGCCCTTGAGTTCCCTTTTCATACGCTTATATCTAAGATAAACTATAAATTTCAAATTGAAAATATCGCAAAAGGAATCAATGGGCATTGTTCTTGTTATATGGTACTAACAAGCTTGTTAAAAGTGATACGTTTAACGAAGTCTTGTTTTATTAATAAGGGTACACAAAAAAGTGTGAAAAGAGAAATTAAATGAGGTGCTCTCTCAGTTAAATTGCTTTCGCTTTATTTTTTGTATAATTAAACTTCTGTTAAAGTTGTGATTTTCAAAATGATAAAACACAATATTAGTCACCAACAAGTACACATTTGATTCTTGGCATCTAAAATTGTATATACTGTATATAAACACATAATCATGTGTCTGTGTGTATGGTTGTATATCGTATCTCTGTGTATATCCACACTGTCATAAATATGCATAACATTTATTTATATTAAGGTGATACACCTGATTTTAATATCATTAAAATATATGACTAATAGCTAAAAATTAAATTTTTATAGCAACGAAATTTTTATCCTAGACGCAATAATCTTCCTAGTTAACAGTTCAAAAATTCGATTTTGTAGAATTAACATGTTTCAGGGAGAAAGTAGCACTTCGGGGTATAAAGATGTGGAAGTCAACACGGATGCTAGAAAATGTTAAAATAACAAATAAAAGACAAATATTAATTAAATAAAACATATCTACGATAAATATTTTACGACACACATAGAGAGGTACGCATACTGGACACGCACAACCACACACGGGAACCCTCCGGTCAGCAGTACAGGCACTGAGGAGTGAAGGTTATGTCACTCCTCTTTTCATACTTCCTGGTACATTCCTATCTACTAACTCCTTTTAGTAGTGAATAAAGTATCCTTGTGTGTTTTTTATACTTTTGAGGATCGTATTAAAAATATAATGGCAAACTTAGTTGGAGTTTTCGTTTAGTATTGCACAATTTGGGTCATCGTTTGAACATGTTTCTATATTTTTTTTAATTTTCTAGGGTGTGCAATTTCTGATCTTTATTGCATAGCAGAACAACCTACAGCCCATCATCGATGTAGTTCATGTCGTAGTTATATTTTAAAAGGTGTCGGTTTTAATTTCTTTATTTGCTTTGGGTTTGGGCGGTGTTTCTTGGATCTACTTTTAAATTCCAAATGTAAATTCTTATATCATTATACATTGACCAGAGTCTAACTTTTAAACACCAGTTCTGTCAATATTACTCTCTTTTAAATTTTACTTTCCATTTTAATTTCCGCGTTACACTACCGCATTTTATACTCTGACGATGGGACTTTTTTCTTGAAACATGTAGTGTAACAACCTCCTTTTAGAGACAAACCACCTCGTGAAATCACAAGCATTAAAAATAGCACATTTAGTAAACTTTTGTATCAGGTTCAAATAAAAATGGCAGAAAATAAAAAAATGTTTGCAGTATATACTTTATTTTAAACATGAAGTAATTAGCATGTTTTTCATAAAAACATATATAAAAGTATAATTATATTTAATAATATTTAATTATCAAAAATTAATTCCCTTAAGCCAAAAATAATAAAATAAATACTTGTTACGTCAGCCATACCGTAAGGACTCCACATTTTAACCGTCAATGATTTATATTTTTTTAACGCTTTGTCAACACTTCATACTTTATAAACAACCTCCTTTGTTTTAAGTTTGTTAAAATACTTGTAATTAGATGTACAGTAACGGCAAAACTCTTTCTTATATTCTGTTTATTTGGGGCAATAATTTTAAAGGGCTAATGTAACATAAAAAATTCCAACTCCAAAATATATTGTACGATCTTAAATGTTATACATTTTATATTTCCTCACTTTAAAACAGTATTTACTTAGCTACAGAACACCATCGCAGTAACTAAAGACAGTATCAATGTCGGTTAACTCTCATTTCCCTTTTAATGTTGGGGCCAAAAGTTTATACAACAATTAATATATTAACCAGCAATTATATCCAGTTAAACCTTATAAATTTATACTTTTTATTAAAAAAAGGTTTTTAACTTCGAAACACCACAAAAATACGGCTCCTTTCGTTTGAATTGCCACTAAAGTTTATTTTGTCATTTAATATATATATTTTTGTTTAAAAGTGCTCTTTTTAATACCACTAAAACTTAAGCTATATAGTTCAGAAATAAAGATAAGTATTAATCTTAATTTTAAAGCTTTTGTAATCTCATCTTCATTGAAATGAATAAAGTATAAATAAGGATATGTTCTTCATTTTAAAACATCATGCTAATCTTTTGCAACGATATCGTTTATTCCTAATCGTAAATATACCCTGCACTCCTGGTATGTTTACTTTATAAGCCATTGTTGTTTTTTACAAAAAATAATTCATTTAAACTATTTAGCGATTCATATTATTAATTCTTTTAACAGTAGCTAGGATAGGCCAACTGATAGAATTTTATAAAGTGTCGAATTCCTAGCTGCCCATGTAGATAATCTGATGTTAAGGTCACGTTGTAAAAAGTTTGTAGACCAGTGGTAAAAATAATGAAAATTCGTATAAATCAAATTTTCTTAAGTTACTTAACATACATAAGTACTAACCGCATAGCCAGATTTGTGTGGTACTGTTTCTGTTATTAGATTCCAATTAGCAGAGTTTGTGCTACTCATACGACTAAATATTTGTTAATAACGTATTTACTGTGATAAAACCTATTTTTTAACTTAAGTGGAAAACGGTGTGAATACATTAATATACGTTTATCTTATAAAAGAACATGAAAGAAAAGTAGTAAACCAATTTTAAGAACTATTTCACATTTTAACAGACATATTTCATAGCAGCATTTAACTTATTTATTATTGAAATACTTTCTCTAAAGAACAGGCATTAAGGACGAAACTAATATAATAGTTACTATATTTAATTTGTTGTTATGAGGCTGATTACGTCAGGCATTATGTTGGAAATAATGTGAAATATTGTTGCATAAATATTTGTTACAAAATAATTGTTACAAATAATTTGTCATACATTATTTTTGAGACTATTTTTTAATTTTATTAACCGATTGCTAGTGGTTATATTAAAAGATATTTAAGTATTTAACTAAACATCACAATATGTTTCATTAATTATTTTTTAATAAAAATTTTGTAAATTAGTCTGAATTAATCACCATAGTCTATTATGTTATCCCTCGAATTGTGCAAAAAGCTATATACAAACACGTTATGTTTGTGGGGAAAGGGGTAATATTTATAGACTTATAATAAGTATTTTTCTTTAAGATAACGTCCGCATTGAAAGTTAGTTGGATTAATTTATCTAAGCCATTAATTATTTTAATGTCTACATGTACACCTACAACTCTAAAAATAATAAATTTTATTACAATATATTTAAAATTATACATAAATAGCATACTAAATTTTAATGAATAATATATTTGGAAGTAAGAAAACCTCTAAAAATAACTACAGAGAATAGTGAATTTTTATTTTCACACTGATTACTTATATTATATTTTAATTATTAAAAATGTATGTCCTCAACATATATTCAAAATTCTCAATGGTAAGGCACTTCTTTCACGATCATATAATGCAATTATCAAACTGGTAAGAAATTGAAGCTATGACGCCCAACCTCACACAAATAGGGCGTTGCGGTGATGGTGATGAAACATAAATTGGGATCTGTGGTCATTGTGATGTAAACCAATTTCAAACAGACAAGCAAACTGTTGTGGTAACGAACTTCCCAAACTCTAAACTTGTAACATTTTAAGACAGTTTGAGGGTATTGGTGTCAAAATAAACTTTTCTTTGGTATCTGACGTCTCTAACAATCTCTCCAAAGTTCTAGTACCATCGATAGAATTCATCTTTTCGAATCCCAAATCTTAACTACCTAATATACTGATCGAGCAACCCTCCAGGAGTAATACGTATCCTTCTCCAAAACTTTTTTCAAATACAAAACTAAACTTAATCTTTTGCTACATATTTTAAGGTAACAGTGTTACGTACTAGCTTAAAATGGAGTAATATAAACCATATCAGTAAACATATTACTTCGATGATTGACCTAACAAATATTTGCATAGATATTTGTTTTGCATGATATAAATAAAAATCTGTAAATTAAAATTGACTTGAAATCCAATCTTTATCAAAAGCGATTGTACCGGTATGTGATTACGGGTAGTGAAAAAGATAATTAAACATTAGCACTATTTTTGGTAAGTAGTACGTTATATCTTAAATTACTTTAAAATTTAAATTTTCATCACAAAATTTAGAAGCAAAGTTTTCTTAAGTCCACTCTATTTCTCAATCTTAATAGCCTAGGTGATACTACAATAAATTAGGTTAAATAAAATTTAGAATATTTTATAATCTCACCCTAAATTTAAATCTAGTTAAACTAAAAAATATATCTAAACTGTATGTTTAAACCATACGGTGAGTAGTATATCCTTATTCATTTTACAGCCGTAATAAAATGGGGGATTTTTTCAGGGGGTGGGACAAAGAGTGATAAGTGGTTTCTTTAAGAATTAGTACAATTATATATAGGAAAATATGTATTTTGAATTTATTTAATTTAACAGATGAAAAGTATTACTTTGTTTTTAAATTGTGCTCATAACCCAACAAGTGGTGCGCGGTACATGGTAACAAGTACTTAAAAAGAACAATACATAATCTTTCCGCAATCACTTGTATCTTACATAAGGTAAAAGCTGTACCTCACACTTATTGCTTCTTTTGAAATAAAACGTGTCTTTGTAATACAATGACATGCAATATTACACTACATTGCCTTCTGTTAGCACATATGTTCTTTGAATGAATTTAACTTGATGTCTCCAAAGCGAAATTTGGTATTATTGACGTTCAGTTCAGCATTTCTAATTTTCTTTCGTAACCTAATGATGTTTAATATTTATTTTATAACTCATTAAACCACTCATCACTCATTTAATTTGTCTATCTATGCAGTTCTTATTTTACATTTTAACAATTTATCATCCTTTGACAAACAATTAAACAATTTGTACAGTTAGAAAAAAACATTTCAGGTGTGAAATAAAGTACAAGTAAGAAATATATTTTTTATACTTATCGAGTGTACCTACTTCACATTTTAAGAAGTAATTTACAAATAGCCGTTAAACCGTGCAGACAGACAGGCATATGTGAAGAAAAATATTTTTTTACATTAGCCCGACAGAGAAAAAAGAAATTGTGTCAGCCTTCAAATAGACTTAAATTACGTTGAATAAAATTCCTTAGTTGTAATTCAGCGTCGAAAAAAACTCATTATTGTCTATGTAGATATGAGTTTCATGGAAAATTTAATCCCTGCAGATGAAATATTTCTAGAGATTTTGTACCACCTCAAATATTTACATTTTTGTTTATTAATTTATGTCTCAAATTAGTGTTAAATTATTCAACGTTCTGGTGAGGTAGGGTGGCACTACAACACAAGTATGCATTGAAAGCTTATCTTGTCGCCATTTTATGAAACTTACTTTCATTTTAATTTTTTTTGTTTTACTTTAGAATAATTTAGATGTGTAAATGTATACCGTTTTAAATTGTCGTTTTATTAAATATAAAATTGATTTAATAATTCTTATATCTTAATTAGCTGAAAGTTATTGGAAATTCTTTCCACTCCCAGCCAGAAAAAAAATGTTTTTTAAAGTATTATAAGTCACATGCAAATATTTTGTTATGTATTTACAATTTACTGCTTTTCAAGTTTTAATTTAACATCCACTTTTTTAAAAGTATTTATAGTACTGAATACGTTACAAAGACTCGTCCGTGTAACATACTACCTCAAAATTAAAAGTTTTGATATAGTAATGATAAATCTAACAGATTATTTCAGAATTATTCTTAATATTTTAAAATGCTAAAGAACTGCGACTAATAGTAAAAAACCGTGGATGATTTACATTTTGTTTT
>NW_025786121.1:0-18065 GCF_021130785.1 Homalodisca vitripennis | reverse complement strand
ACGTTCTTATGCATACTAAATTTCAATTCTCTACATTTTTAGGTTTTGGGGATACATGTACCTTTATATGAAAAAAACCAAGTTTCGGGAAATGTCCGGTAAAGGCAAAAAATACTGCTAAACTAACCTTTTGCTGCTAAAACATCCAGCTCCGTACCTCAGGGTCATCTGGGTCTTCATTTTCCTCTTCTAATGCAATTTTTTCTTTTCCTCCTAGCAACTCTAGCCTCCTTGGTCATGTCTAAAGCAGATTTTTCTGCCTTTTTCAATCTTTTATTGTATCAAAATTTCGCATGCGGCAACAGACTTCTCGCTCAGTTTGATTCCTAGCTTGTTAACACATCCAATTTGTGGTGAATCCTTATTAAAAGTTAAAACTGCATCATATATGCCAAAGTTTTAGAGTGTTTAGCCTTACAAAAACATTTTTAGGCACCTTAGACCAGACAGGCATTGTTTGAAACTTTTCGTTCTAGTTTTTGAGTCTTCTTTTGGTCAAGGCATTTTTTTAGAAGATCCAGATTGGCTAAATCTCTATAAAATTTTGTTTTGATCTTTCCTGCTGTAACCATCACTTCATATGGCAAATTGTGTGAACTTATGTTGAACAAGTCTGATGTAGGGCTTCGGCTTTATTATAACCGCACCACGACTCCGACCCCTTTGGGACATAGGCCATGTTGCGGAGTGTCATCATCCGATATTTTGTGGAAAATAAGTTGGCCCACACATTTTTTAACCATCTTGTTGAAAGATCTGATCCACCTCTTTTTATTAGCTAGTCCATAATATTCTTGCAGCTGTGTCGTTATGTCATTATTTGTTAGCCTATTTATTGCCCCCTATTTGCTCTATTATTCTTTTAGTTTTGTTTTTCCCAACCGTTTCTACAATTCCCTTAGTCCTGCTCCCCATTCTCTTCTTGATTCATGATTGGACGCCATGCCAGGTTTTCTTACTTCTTCTTCTTCTCCATATGGCTTATCGTACAACCACTCTTTTTAAAAACCATTGCTGCGGTCACCAACTCACTAAGCTATCGTAACATTACGTAAATTTCGATCTCTGGATTGCTTTCGGAAAAACAAACATCTAGGGCACCACAGCAACTTCCATGCCGCCACTTGACCCCCTTCGTAGTTTTTGGGAACATTTATGATCATGGTACTATTTTCTTTTTTTTCATGTAGCAGTGCAGAATTTGACAGTATTTGGACATTATGGAAAACATCCAACACCTTGCCGAGTATCTAATGATGTTACGCTGACAACCCCATTCAGTTGTCGCCACAATGTAACTGACAGTAAAAACTGATATATTATGTTACGTACAAGGTCCTATTTTCTTGAGAGTGGTAAAGGTAAGTCTAATAATGAACACAGAATGTTACCTGCACTGATAGACCATTTTCCGATCTCGTTCTCATGCCGTAAATATATTTTCAAGTTCTAACCTCATTATTTTCACAGCTCATTTTTTGTAGAGTTGTAAAAATTAGTTGATGCCAAACAAAGCACCAACATTTCAGTTCAATATTCACAGCCAATCCAAATCTTTTTCTTATCCGTAGTACAAAAGTTCCTATGCAGCCTTCGCTATCGCAGAATTTTACATTTTACAAATTTTTTTAAGTTGCTCACCTAATAAACTAAGATCCCAAAAATTAAAACACTACCCATTCCAGTTCCTTTCATAATAGTTCATATTATTCATAGGACCAGTTTTTTAGAAGCAGAGCTAATGTTTGACAATTAGTAGTAGGCCTAGGGCTAGGGCTAGCAGAATCTGTTTGGGTAGGCCTAGATTTAGAGTCCAACCTTACGGTACTTGTTTCATCCTAAACGCACGTTTAGATTTAGTTTTGTAACTAACCTTTGCTCTTGGCATGGTTATAAGAAAGTTGGTAAAACACTTTCAAGAAAAACAATACACACTCCTAATCTACCACTAACTATGAATAAAGTGCAACACATTTTAGTTTTTAAAACACAATTATCCGAACACAAACCACATATAACCATAACCTTCCTAAGCATATAAAACAAAAAATTTAAAGCCTATTCTTTCTGTCATCTGTTTTCCCAGTTGTCGAGATACCTAGGTTTGACCAACAGAGCACCAAAGCCATTACATACTTATAAACTAACACACATGATATATATGATTGTGTCAGCCAACATCTTACGAACTGCTGCAAAAAATCTTGTGAACATCTTTGATTCTGTGAATTTTTTTTTGGTAATTTATTACTTTATTTGAGCATTAATACTTACATATTTTTAAAATACACACTTTAAACTATTAAAAAATGCAATTAAAAATTTTTCTAATTTTTTTTAAATTTTCATCGTCCTGCTCCCCTTTAATATTTCAATGTATTTTACACAACAACAAATTTTTTAAATCAAAAAATAAAAATTGTAAAGGTAACGTTATTTTGTATTTTTGTGGTTTTTGAAAATTTGCCTATCTTTAAAGGTCGTAAAACTTAAAAAAAAAGTTAAGGACATATGACTGATGGAAAAAATACTTCACTTATAAACATGTTTTATTACATAATCAATAAAAAAATATAAATTAAGTTTTTTAATTGCTTATTTACATTAAAAGTTCCAATATCTTACCATGTATATGTACATTTCTGAATCTTTTTCATTTTACAAAAAAAGTTGAATTTACATTTATAAGGATCATTTGGTTGTAGACATATAACATTAAAACTCTTCATTCAACTGTTGCGACAGGAATGGACAAAACAAGCGCGAAAAGAGTGGTCAGAGGGCAAAATCCTTGTTTGCAACATTTGTCACAGCAATTTTCCGTGCAGATTTAACACGGGGATGTGCTCTGACCACCAGGGTAAATAGCAACGGTGTCCCCCACTCTGATGTCTTGTGGGATAGGTTGAAGTCCTAGGTTACTTATATTCCCCAAAAATTTCGCCTAGCTCGGAAATTCTTCATGTCAGTGGGGTAACAAACGAGGGGATTCCAGGGCGTTTTCTGAGCTGGGGATGAAAAAAGTTCCCAAGCAAAAGTTGGTCTAGAAATTCCTTTTTAGGCATTTGGGGGTGATGTGTCTCATTATATGTTGAACTTGTAGATGCGTGAAGACATTTATTGCTGCATTAATTTCACTAGCACAATAAATTACCATAGGCCAGCGTCTTGGTGGTTTCTCGATACATTCATACTTAGCACACATTTGGTTCAACTACATTCGGACTCCAACCTATGTAACGATTGTTGAATGTAACTATTCTCTGGATTTTTCCACACCTCCCCTTTGTCTAGACACAATGGTTTGGTCACTGTGCATTGTCGAGAATAGGAAGACTTGCCCTTTTTTTCTTCGGGCTATATTAAGTTACAAGTATTTTTTTTTTGTGGCGTTGTGTGCCAAATCTATTGAGGAATATAATACTCTCGGCTTGTATTTGCCCTAAGATCTTATGGGGTTATGCCAATTCTGTTAGACCTCATCGTAAGCAACTATAGTCAACTTTTTTCTTCAAATAATTTTTCAGCAAAAGGTATTGATAGTGTTAAGTTAAACCAAGTTGTCCATTGTTAATATTCCGATTTTTTCCTGCAACTAGCTCACAAATTCGAATTGTTACGTCATCTGCAGACTGTGACTCATTGAAAGGGTCCTAGAGGCTGGTTAGAAACAATAAACTTCTAAATTTCCACACAATGCAGGGTTTTTGCAACAAACTAAGGCAAAAAAACCTTGATCCCCCATATTTTCATGGTTTACTTGGAATGTAAATCTTGAATTGGCAGTTAGCTGTAAAACTTGAACAATTGTTCGTCAAACAGTGTAATACTCACTGGGTGTGAAAGAACGTCCTAAAATTTTCTGCACAATTACCTTCAATAAACAATATAATAGGTGCTTGAGTATCTACAGCCTCGTTTCTTTGTGGACGATCTCGAATATCTTAAAATCGCATTACACCCTACATTAGAATAAATGAAAAACAGGATTTTCTTCATTTGTCAAGTAACCACGATTCTACGCCACTTCCACCGATTGTTTGTCCCAAATATTGCTTTGTGTGTGTCCTTCGCAACTGCCCCAAACAACCAGAGTAGAAGTAGAAATTCCTATAAAAGCACGAATTTTCAGTTCTTATATATTGGTCCCTTGCCATCTCTTTCACGCTCTAAATTGAGGTCTTTTATACCTACTATGTAAATTTTAGTTCCATTTACTATCATTTCTATAACATCATACATCAAATATAGAAATTAAAACAAATCATATCTCAGTTTTTAGTGTTCCGAGCCTCACCTCTAGGCCCGGGCAAACGGCAAACACAATTGTTTGATTAGCCCTTGTACGAATGTTAGATGGATTCAGAGGGACCACTTATTCCACTTCATCACTCTCTTCTGTTTTGTCCTTTGAAATAAAAAACATTAACTTAAAGGAGTAATTATCTTCATTTATTCTCACTCACTCATGTCCTGTGGACTGAAAGGGGGAAGTAGGCGCACATTTCCTGCATCTTCTTCATGGTGGGTTTAAATTGGAATTTCTTCTTCCACATGATCTAATTCTTCATCTTCACTGTACACGGCAATCGCAATTCTCACCTACATCAGAACTTAAAGGAATTGGTCAGACTCCATCAAGGAATATCGTCGTTTGGTCAAATCTGCTGGCACACTCCGGATTACTCATGACACAACAATCGCGCGGGCTACAGTTGTAGCCCAAGTCACTTTAAAGTAAAACCACAGCGGACACCCTTTACTCTATGCAGTGCAAGATGCACACGGGACTGGACTGAAGCAGCTATTGGTTTGAAGGTAATGAAGGCTCCCGACCCTACTTAGGAACACATCACACCTAGTAGTAGGTGAACAAATTACACTGGGCTACACATGTAGCCCGCGCGGAGTAACCGCAGGGTTAAATAAGGATTAGTAAACGCAGATGGAAAATTATAAAAACAATTACCTCAAAACTAATTTGAAATTTGATTGTTCTCGGTTTTTCTATTCAATAGATCTATAAAAAAACTAAATGTTTTCTGACATATATTTTTTTTTATTAACTTAATTTTTCTGTACATCAAGTAGGGTGACTCATCCTAACATTACTACAATAAAAGTTTGATTTCTGATATATTAAGAAATGATTAGCTTTCAATCATGTCAGTGGAGATCTGTGATAACTCGTTTCTAATTCCTATTTAATATAGGTTTACAAATACTTGAATTATCTGATTCAATGGTAAATATATATAATAACATATAGTATAATAATATCATATATATATACTATAATAAAATATATAATATTATATATATATAATTAATTACACGTCCTCGTTTGAAGATTGCAATAAAAACTGGAGATTTTTAATAATAGATTGATTACAACATTACAATCCACAAATTACTCTTTATATATAGTAACACTAGAACATTGTAAGATCAGTACATATTTCAACATATTATATTACTTCCACAAAATTCAGTAAAATTAATACAGTGCAAAAAAAATGGAAAATAATAATGTTTTGGATACTTTAGAGTGTAATTAGTGTCATAGTACTTCCTATAACGAAATCATTTAAATTCCCTATGGGGCCATATTTTAAATATTAGTTCCTGTAAATTTAAAAGTCAACCCACAAGAAGAAGTAATATCCATGAAGCATAAACAATCCCTGTTAAAAATTCTTTCATTAAAAGAACTTTTCTCATGGTCTTCTTTTCACGGTACGAGAGATTCTTACTTGGTACTCTTTTGTTTGTCACATGTACATCTAGAAGTGTAATATCGCTCTAAAGCATATGACAAAACTTTCAACTTTCAATTGTTCTTTTTATTTTGCTCTCTTTTGTTGTTCATAACAGACTTCTCAAACGTTAAATACTCGAGTAGATCATACATTTAGTTACTGACAATTTTATGCTCGACACGTTGAGTATTTTACTTTTTAA
Source organism: Homalodisca vitripennis (assembly GCF_021130785.1). Lineage (NCBI taxonomy): Eukaryota > Metazoa > Arthropoda > Insecta > Hemiptera > Cicadellidae > Homalodisca > Homalodisca vitripennis. The sequence continues at coordinate 12,104 of NW_025786121.1, read as the reverse complement.
GTGTACTTAAGTATTTAAATCACAATAAAGTTTTAATAATTACCAACCGAAAACCATTCTTTAAGGGACGTGGATTTGAACACGATATTTTTGTTAAAATCTACAAATTATCATAGAAATATGCCTTTGGCAATTTAACCTCTCCTGAAGAGAATTTCATAATATTAAAATAAGAAATCTGAATAACCCGGTTATATACACACATTATAAGGCCCCACCCAATAATCCGTATACTAGAAAATGGGCATAAATTCATTGTTAATTAGAATTAGATTGAACAATTGAATACAAACAAAAATCTATATTAATCCGTGTAACCGGTTGTTTGATTTAAATGGTCGTGGTAAATCATAACTAAAATTATACCCCTATTCACTTTTACGCTCCCACTAACTAAATTTAAATCCTTTATTACTAAATCTTCCATTACCTAATGTAAAAAAAAATGTATAAATCCCATATATAAATTTTTATTACTTTTTTATTTAAATTTAATATGAAATCTCCAAGTAAAATTAAAGGGCCTAAAAATAACTGTAGATAGTAATGATTTAAGTTATACTATGTAAGTTTACTGTTTGTTTTTCCCTTATTACATTTTAAGAGTTGTTCTTATAGTACAATTATTTATTATTTAAATAATGTTTTAAATGATAATGAGCCACCAAAGTTTTTTAAGTAAAGGAGAATAAAAGTGTCGCTGCACAACACTTAATTTCGTGAATTTGTTGTAAAAGTAAATAAAAACTTAATTTATTTTAAGAAACAAAATTACGATATTATATAATTAGTTTATAATGGGGTGGGTCAATGCGTTTTGGTCTAAAATTGCGCGATTTTTCTCCCGAGTCACAAAGACTAGAAGATTATCATTCGTGTTGTTTACATTTTTTTCTCTTGATGTTATTAAGGCATTATATTATTTCTAAATCCTAAAATTTATATAATACATGATATGCGGTTCCCCTAGGATGCTTATTTAATAACTCTTAAAACAAACAGTTTTTCTCGAGGACGATACTTATTTTTGGGCTGAAGATTTATAATAACATATGAATATGGTAACAGAGTATGCACTTCTGTTTTAAATATTAAAAATGAAATAGTTTCTTAAATGATAGGCCCTAAAATTTTATGGATTTTTTTGTTTTTTAATGTATGTAATAAAATACCTTAAAAGGTACTGACATCTATCTTCTCCTTGAATTTACAATAGAAAAAAATGGAAGGAAAAAAAAATTTTGATATTAGTGGCTAAATTTAAATTTTGATGTCAATGTGTATTAAAGTTGATTTTGTTTATTCTTTTTGGAGCCCATACCCTAACCTAAATTATTATACTTAACGTTTGAAATGATTATTAAAAGTGAAGAAAATTAAAATAGTCAAGTGTGGGCTTTTGAAATGCAGTTGTATTCTCTATTATTGTTACACGATTAACAATTAAAAATGTTCAATGGCCCCTGCTCATTCTCTTATTTTTTAAATTTGGTGTCCACAAGTTTAGTGGGACTTGTATTTATCATTTGAGTATTACGAGTATGATCGTAATTATACATAAACAAACTAACTAAATTTAGGAGAGATGAAATTTCACACTGGTGCTGAGCGAGCAAATAAGGGCCTCCCTATAAACTCGTGTGCCTGGAAAAATATGTCATATCTCTTTTCTGAACGATACATGGAAAAATCTATATTGACTTATTAGAACTTGACAGTTTCCATGATTCCCTTCATTTCTCTAATAGTAGTACAGATTATATCATGGAACCTGACACTCCATAGGGATTTTAGTTCACTTAGTGAACAGTTTAATAAAATTCTTCTTATGAGTAAACATGATATAAAATAATGTAAGATATCTCGATAAAAAAAATCAACTGTTTTTAACTTTTTAATAAAACTCAATTTATAAAAAGAAGATAATATAATTTCAAACTGTATTTAATGAATAATCAGCCATTATAATATTATATATACGAGAATATGTTATTGAGGAAATTCCATATGACACGGTAGTAAGCTATCACTTTCCTTTTCATAGGAGACAAAACTATTTATTATATTATCGTTCAAAACATTCAAAAGTTAAAGAAGTAAACAGGTTTTATCACTTAGCATAAACAATATAATAATATAATATTATAATATTAATTATATCTATGTATCATGCTCTAATAATTTTTAATCAAATGAAAAAGATCTGATATGGTATATTTCGTTTGGTTATGTTGTCCTTAAAATAGACAAATTACTATATATAAGGAATTAAGCACATTCAATAACAAGCTGTGCTTAAAATGTATTGTTCCTGAACATCTAATAAATTATTTCATGTTTTTTTTCATAACCAAAATCTTTATTTTCCATAGATCTTATGATTATATCTTGACAGTGTAATGTAAAATATCTAAAGTATCTTGAATATTTGGAATTTAATATAATTATAAAATGTTATAACCAAATTATTGTAAACAGTCACAGGTGGTAAATTGTTTGGTGTGTGACACTTTTAATGCATAAAGTTTTTTTTGTACAAGTTGTTTATACTCGAATTTGATAAAAAATATTTAATTTATTTCATATTTATTAAACAAAAATTTATGTACTTCGTTTTCGATACCAGATATCTAGAACAATCATAGTTTTACTATCAATAATTATTTTAATACGTAGATGTAGATGATCTGATATTATGTCTAATTAACTTTAAATATAAGCTGATGTTTCCGAAAGAGAAGTTGCAAATGGATCTTTCCAAATGTAAATTTTGCTCATTTATTTATTATTGAATTACCTGGATGGTTCCAATAACGTATTCGGTTCATTTCCCGATTTCAATTGATATCTTTAGTTTACGTTCAAGTATCTCTGCTTTTTGGGTCGGTAAAATGATATCTATTTCAGTAATGTAATATTTATGTATTAGTGGTTATGAGGGATGTAATTTGCATGTATCATAAAGGTTACATCTGTTTATAATTTACTTACATTTACATTTACTTCAATCTTATCAAAACATCCATTTCACAATAAAGTTTAGTCTTACAAGATTGCAAAGTGACCAGATTAAAAGCAACACAAAATATCATTGATAAAATATATTAATAACTACTTAAGAAATTACTATCAAATTATCGTAAATTCAAGAGAGCTATTAAATATAATTTGTAATTTAAAATAGTTCAAAAATAATAGTTTTAAACTGCTAAAATGTTAATATTTTTAGTTGATAGGTAAAAGGCGGACTCACCTGTTTGGCAATGTTACTGATGATCCTACTCGTATTACACATTATCCCTCTGGTAGAAAATGTTCTGGTTCACTTTTACTTATTGACTGATGTCACAACAGTGAAAGTCCATAATTTCTTACATGTAACCATAAATTGGTTGTAATAGGTATGAAAATATTAAGACGAAGAGATGAATGAATATAAAATATTCTTTAAGGAGAAATCTAATTTACTGAGCATTAACGAAACGTATTACTCGAAGGTCTAGAAAAACTCGCGTACATTTGGCAAAAAATTATGTTTATCTGTTTATTATTTGAGCGATAACTCAGAATCCAACTTACCTAAAGATTTTAATCTTGCACGTATCTTAATTTCTGTGTAGAACAACATAAATGTCTATGTCATTGCTTGCTAATCAACGTAGTATGGCTGAGCATTGGGAAATATATTTAAATTTACATTGATGCCAACCAAAAAAGATAAAAATATATAAATTTATAAAGAAATCTCAGTATTTTATTTATCTAACAAATGAATGCCTGTTCGTATATTTCACAGGAAATCTAAAGAATAAATGAAGCTGTGGACTTGGAAGTTTACATGCAATCATAGCGTAGCCTCTAAACCACCTATAACAGTCACTAAAAGAAAAACAATACCTGTCATGAAACCAGCTGTTTCCCTACACGTAATGTGGAGTAATCCCACGTTGATTAAAACTAAAACATAAAACTAAAATCACATAATTATCGTAGACTAGCGAAGAAACATTAAATCCTCTTGTTTTATCGTCAATGCAAGGAAAAAAAATCTTTGTTTTGTCCCCCAAATAAGGGGACAAGGACAAAAGAGGTTTCTAATTTTGATTTACAGAGCAATTTCCAAACTACTTTGTCACCTAGCATGTATCTTGTTTTAATTTGGTGAGAATTAAAATATTCATAATATTCCACTATTTCCATTTATCGGTTTCTTCTGAAAATACTTAGGTAACGGACTCCTGTATTTTAATACAGAAGGAGCAACAAATATCGTTAAACTTTAGTTTTTTTATTCGTTGAAATGTTCCTGGAAATATTTAAATAATATGAAAAAAAGCCACATGACACTTTCAATATGTAACTTGTGTTAGAAGATGAAAGGCGATGTAAAAAAATATCAAAAAATAATTAAATAAACAGGGTGAAACTAAAAGACAAAATAAATAAGCTCAAGTTCAAAATAGCCTTATACACGGTTGCTACACTATTTATACAAATTTTTTGTCCAGCAATTAGTTAATTTTCCTCTGCATAAAATTCTTTAATAAACTAATTAAATGTTGCGATTTCGAGAACATGAGGTAATGTCGTTTTACAAGACCAGATGATACAATGTAACTTTCGAAAAGAGTAGCAGTACTCACGAAGCCACATTATGCAACACAGCGAATACAAGTATTTACAATTCTAATTTTTTTTTAATGTGCAAAATAAAAGTTTGTCAGTGTGGTAAATTAAATTATCATACAATGTACTTTTTCAATGTGTTTTAATGCTAGTTGGTACAATGTAACTATGTTAAGTAACATAAGAAACCAATATTATTGAGAGAAATCCTGATTTAATCTTCACTTTAATATGGCATGACATGTGAAGCATGACACTGAAGTAAATATATTTATAGTAATATCATCAATACATAGTATTGATTTATAATAAATTTTAACATAAATATATGACATCATTAAAAGTATGGTAAATTACCAAAACGGCAAATACAGTCATTAGGAGTCACAAATGACTGGCGACTCGGACATTTTTTAGCGTTTATTTCTTATCGCAGAAATACACTCAGCGTTGTACGTCTTTCTTTCTAAACTGTCTAAATTAACATTAAAAACACATTGAAAATGTTTAAGGCCATTACTTAGACAACATCCAGTGTTATTGTTCAAGGATATATTTCTTTTATGTTTACAGAAATAGCTTTATTTTACATGACATTTTTTGCCATTAATGTACAAATCTGGTCCTACTCTTAGAAGAAATATTCCATTACTCACTCATCTTATCTCCTCCCAGAAAATCGTAGAGGTGTACGGATTTATAAATGTAAAAATTTTGTAAAATTAATGTATGTAATATATATATTAAAATTATTGTTCATTCCTGGAGAACATCGTTTTGGAAATTTAGTTATATAGAAAATATAATACTATAGAATGAAATTTAATTTTATTCAAACACTAAAAGTATCTTAGAATTCTAACAATTATAAATAGTTTTCTAAATGGCGGCCGTTAAAAAACAGTACAATATAAAGTACTTGCTCTGCCAAGACTCTAACCCGGATCTCTCACTTGCCGGGTGAGGTTGCCATCACTACACTATTGACCCCTTACTTTTACTATTTCATTATATTGTACTTGACCGTTTCCTGTGACATGTGCGTTTAAATAACCAAACTAACATATGATCGGAATATATGTTCAAAACGACTTTAATTTACATTCATTAAAGTTATATAAAAACAATTGCCGAATTTAATTTGAATAATTATTGAATCATATAAAGTACTTGCTCCTCCGGGGACAAGAACCATTTCACAGGTGAGTGTACTAACCCTCGACCACATAGCTCTCTCTGTTTACGATTCTATTATATTGTACTTGGCTGTTTCTGTCACCTCATTACTAACATAAAATTATAGCCTACGTTAACGTTGAAAATGTCCTATAATTTATAAGTACTTTTTCATTTATTTTACCGTCAAACACTTTAATTTAGTAAATTTGAATGTTTTTTATAAACACTTACAGTGTGTATGGGTTTTAAACATTTCGGACTGTTGAAAGAAAAGAAAACATGTCGGTTAGAATCACTGAATTGAATAACAGTAAACTCCAATATTGTAAGTCTGGATGTTTATTCCAAAGAAAAGAAATTATGAAAAATTTACAAGTATGAGGAATTTACTAAAAAAGCAAATTTGCGATAAAACTGTATGAGTGAAACTATATATTATACCTAAACTTATACCATTGTCATTCGTTGTTGACACCCATACAACACACACGTAGATCACACTTTTAGCTTTCAACACGTGTTCATTCGTCAAACTAAACAAAATGTGCAGCAGTTAGCAGAGTAAATCAAACACGAAGATCAAATACGTTAAGTTCAGTTCAAACGAAACCTAATATTGTGCAAACCTCTTTTGAGGCCGAATTGGACAATTATATTGCTACAGCCCTTTTGACGTAATACGGTTACCTCTCATAACGATGTCTGGTGGAAATCGCAGTAATCATTCACTCTATAACTATTTTTCAAATTTACAACTTGTTGTGCTAAAATTGATTTATAAATATTAAACAAAGTGCTTTTATGGAACACAATTTTGTTTATTTACGTGGGCGGCACATGTTTCAGAGCACTTGTTTACGGGTATGTACCGAACTATTCACAAACACTTCGGTAGTAGTTCAGGGATTTGTTAATGCGCCAAGGCAAACAAAAGGCTTCGTGTAAAATGGGTTATAAATGCTTAGTTTATTATTTTTCCCATCCGAATGTGTGTTTAAGATCTAATGTTTTATCTGGAGTATAATGAGGAAAAAGTATTCAAATTTTACACAGTTTATTATTCTTGAATTGATAAATCAAGTAAAGATTAATGTTATGTTATCATATTGTGGATCAAAAAGCTAGCGGACAGTTGACTTTTGAAAGTATTGGCTAGTTATACTGACTAATCTACTCCATATTGGTCAGTAATTATCAAACTAATGGACTATTATCTATATCAGGGCTTGCAGTCACGTAATCAATCAATGAGGTCGTACAATATTCCGTTTATATTTTAGCTCAAATAATGTTGTAGACATTGCAGTGTATGAGAGAGGAAAATTACAGATTGAGTGAAAAAAGAAACACATTGGTTAGAATATTTGAATTTGATAACGGTAGAAACCAACGTTGTATGTTTAGTTAGTATATGGATTTTACTTAAAAAGTTTATTATTTGATGTACAACCCTACGTAGAAACAGCTATGTACAATAACTTTTTATATAAGTATTAGGGATACAGCGTAACTCACTCGTTGACATAACATGTTTTAATAGTTTTACGAGTATTACTTCTACGAGTATTCGTAGAGATAAGGTCCCTGCATGTGACTGTTTTTATGTGTTTTTGTTGATTTAATAAACCATTCAGCAAAATTTAATTGGATTCAATGCTGATATATATTTTCTTAGGGCCAGTTCCAAGAATCTTTTCCGACAGAATGAATTTTTTAACCGATTTTAATCATACAGCATAGAAATAATTTTCGGCTCAAGAAAATATTATTTGTCCTAATACTAGTATAAAAAAGCAGCCTTTGTTTGCTTTGCATTGAAGCCTACACTACTGTAACGACTATACTGATAATGTACGTAGAAAATCTTATAAATCCATGGTATGATCATAGGCCTGCTGTTATTTAAAAAAAAATACTAATCTATAAAATAGCGAAAAATCTCATCTTAGTCTCTAAAGATTTAAAATAATAATTAAAAGAGTCTGCTAAATACAATTTAACTGTTATATATAGTAAAGTGGCAAAACGTTACAGGGGGTTAAACAAACATAAAAGCTAAATAGGTTCAGACAGGTACTAGTAGGAAGACCTTACTTTCCCTATTTTCTTGGTGGTATTGGTTATAATACCGTCTAGCCTTAACTAGCTGGTTTAATTTGGTCACCATTTCTATGACCTCATTTTCATTTGAAATAGGATGGTCTCTCAGACCTTTGCATATATCCTTGGTCGTGAAATGAATCAAACAGGAAATATGAAAAATAAAAATAATAAGGCCTGAGTAAATTATAATTTTTTTATAAATATTAATTTGTTTGCCATATTTTTTTATCGCACCATTAAGGCAAACTCAAATGGGGTGAAATATCGATCAGCCGAACTAGAACAGCTCATACACGGTAAACGTCAAGGGTTTTAGTATTATTTTTTTTTTTATTACATAAAAAGCGTCTAAAGACACTACAGTAATTTTTAAGTCCATCGTATCATATTATAAATGCATTCAATAAGAAGCTATCAACTTCGACTTCGGGGAAGTCTTCACATTGGTCTCTAATAATACCTAAGTTTCTGAAATAGTTGGAACTATTCAATTAAATAAATGGAATCTTAGTTTGAATGCATTGCTTAGATATTTGGAGTTGAAGCCGCTGTTAAATTTTACTTAGTATATAAAAACCTGTAATTAAAATTTGTTTGAGTTAGATGAGAAAGACAAGAATATAGGTTTTTATATTGGAATTAAAAAACTAATTAATATAAATATATATTCGGAATGTACTTCTTAAAATATTCTATTATTTATTAAATCTAAACACACCACTAAACAATAAAATATATTTTTAAATTAGTAAAAGTAAAACTTTTTAAATACATTCTTGCAAATTGTTGTGGAATTATATTGACTAATTAGATTTTACTACTTCGAACCTAAAGTACTAAAGAACTAACATAAACAAAGTACAATGTAAAGTATACGTAATAATATATACCAGATATATTGCCAAATTTTGGCATAGAGCAACTACAAAATAATTAAGCAACCACTGTTACTGCAGTGTAAAATCACTGCTTTCATTTATAGTTTTGTTGTAACTTTTTGGTTTGAAAGGTTCTGCCTTGTGCAATGAAACAGAGTCAAGTGGGATGGGACTGTATTTGACAGTTCCGATTAATTAAATCCGTAATTCCAGCAGTTGCTGCGGGTTCGTGTTTCTCTAACAAAAAGGCTTTCCAAGTACATAACAGCACTTGTGGATATTGAATATGTGATCACGTTGATTACATCACATCTGAGATTAATCCTAAACTTTTCTCTGGTACAGAATAAAAGTTTCATAGTACCTACACAGTTTTAAAAGTTATGATAGCGGATGGAAAACTCGTTATAAAGGAATTACTGCTTAGTATCCTATACACGTGGTTAGACTCACATTTTCTGCGCTTAACTTACATAAACTATGAATATTACGAGTCACTATACATTTGATTTAGAACTTTTCCTGAAATTTGGAACTTAGTTTTCGAAAGATACTCACTAGGATCCAATATTACTCATATCATTTGTCAGTGATGAGTTAAAACCAAAATAATTAGTAATACAGTGCAACATTTCATTTTTAACATATTAGTACCTGTTGTTGTAAAGCAGAAAAATCCGAGATTACAAAGTTTCCGTAAACTATTGTACGGTATATTCCCTTTAAGATTTCTCGAATGGATAGAATGTTATAATCCCAGGTTAAAACAAATAAGCCCAATAATGCTGCCACCATAAAGGCTTACACATTGCACTGTTTTGATACTCTTTTGAGGACATTTAAAATAGGCCTTTACGCCCGCATTTAGAAGAAGGAGTGAGATTTTGTGAACTTTAAATTACATTAATATATTTATATTACGGGATTGCCATGTATTCAATATGTCAAAACCGTTCATGAAAAAAATATTTTTATATAACAAGTGGTTAAAGAAAAGTACAAAAAATATTTGGGAAGAGTTCTAGTTTGTTTCTTAGGTTCTTAAGTAACAAAGTTGTAATTTTATTTATTTTAAGTGGCCACCCTATTTAAAATAAACTGATGAATCAAGCTGAAACAGCTTGATCAGTCTATGATTTTTGAAAAATTAATTTTTGTAATCAGTTTAAAACTGTTTCAGAATTCAAACGCAACAGTTCTTGGAGATGTCGAAAGTTTTATGGGATTTAAATGTAATCAAATTTGTGAAAAGAAAATGTTTTACAAACTCGATTCAGCATTATAATTAAAAGTCATTTTGTCGTATAAAATGTCTTGTGATATACTTGTAATCAATATCAAACAAATATTGTTTTCTTGTTTCGTAAACATTTGAGTATGTTTATTGAACGGCTGCTGTATTGAAAACGAAATAGCGTACCAAGCTGGTAAGGAAACTAGCCGTAATATTCCCCAGTTAGTTAAACCATTTAGTTATTTTTATATATGGGTATATACCATGTGAATTAAAATTATGGAATATACTCCGTTTAGTTTTTGATGGATAAAGATGGAAGGATGGAACGGGGGAAGCCCGTGGAGTAAAAGTATGGAGTAAAAGTAAACTTTTTTTGTTACTGTTACAAATTTGCCCAATTCCTAAAATGTGATTTGGGTAGCGGCGTGGCTCAACATTTTTAAATGTAAAAGATCTATTAAGTGAAACCTCATTTGAAAGGTATACAAAAAGGTAAGAATAAGGAAAGAAAATTATTATATTTTAACTTTATATTTCAACTCAGTACAAAATGGCAGGTCATTGAAAATAAAATTAAGTTACATGTATGTATAAATATAATAAATATAATATATATATATATATATATATATATATATATATATATGTGTGTGCTGTGTGTGTGTGTATGTGTGTGTGTTTGTATGTGTGCGTGCGTGTTTGTGTGTGTGCGTGCGTGCGTGTGTGTGTGTGTGTGTGTATTTAATTAAAAATTAATTTAAAAAATTATTTAAGCTACAAGCTTGGATGGATCCTGCTCAAGATAGAAAAATGAAACTCAGGACATCCCCTCTAAAAAACAAAAGCGAACCATTTCACAAAATGGGCTTTTTCGATTGGCAGTTTAAAGTCCTTAATTGAAAAGTTGCAGTAGCACTAACAATTGACTTTATAGTGCAATTTATAAGCTTCTTGCCCTAAGAGAATAAAAAACCGTGTCTATATAACAATAAAAGTCGTACATTAATAGATCACGAATCAATTCATCGTTGATTAATACACGTCTCATTGTGGTATTAAGTGCTAATACATATCCCATTGGGTACAGTGACAATTAGAACAATATTTTCTTCCTCTGATCCTTAGAGGCTCTTCATAGTAATTTTTGTTATGGAACCAATATAACTAGTATAACTATTAAAGTCTTAGCTTGTCAATACATAGCCAATTAGTTCTGATTTCATTTTAAGGTCTCATTGTTATTTTTAGTGGATTGTAAACGATTTGAGGGGATAAAGAGCCGGCCAGGAGTATGCGAAGCATTTTTTTAAACAGAATTATTTTTGTATTTAATACTTTATTGGGAAAGAAGCAGTGTGTTAATATGGTTCAGATTTCGCTAATAATCTAATTAATTCAATTTAAGGTCAGAAAAGTTTACGATGGTGGGTTGGAAACTCGTTGATGAAGGGAATTACATGTTCACTACTTGCGTGAAAAAAGATAAATCTTAGATCGCGTTTCAACTTGCGTGGAATATAAAACAATTACAGTTATGAATGTTCCCTGGAAACCTTCATGGGACTATAATTTTCTGAAAGTTGTGGGGGTTATGGGAAAACATATTTATTTATCGGACATAATTAAGAATTTAACAAAGTAATTTTAGGACACTAATTAAGAAGAATTTATTTAACTATTTTATTTAATCAATAGTTTAGTCGCTTCTATTCAACCATTGATTTATTTATAAAATTTTTAAAACACCCATGTTCATAATTGATGTGGTATGCCAAATTAAAATTGTTAAAAATTAAATGAAACAAATCCATTCTACTTAATTTTTCCTGAATACTCTACTGGAATTGGTAAAACGATGGGAAAGATGTTGCTAAGTTTGTTAATTACAAGAAAGAAATAAAACTAAGAACTAAACAATAAGTGAATCTTTTTTTACATATTTAAAAATCGTAATTAGGCCTTCCGGAATCTTTTATATAGAAAATATTCTCATTTAATTTATTTAACGTCCTTATGTGGAAGATGAGATATTTATTTTTTGTGTCTATTGCAAAATAAACCTTTTTTTTCATTTTTATTAA
>NW_025786120.1:0-16471 GCF_021130785.1 Homalodisca vitripennis | reverse complement strand
GGGAGAAAAGGTCTGCACGGGTCAGCTATCTTGAATTGTTTAGTATAAAACATAATAAAAACCCGACCTCAAGGCAGTATTTTAAGTCGAACAGGGGGTTTAATATCACCAGGAGACTATCTAGTCAAGGCGAGAAGAAATTCCCTGGGTGGGTGATTAATGTTAAGGAGGTTAAGACAAGAGGGGGTTTAATTTCGTCAGGATATTGTCTGGTTCATATGAAACAAATTCCCAGGGGGGGGTTAACGTTACCGGGGGGATAAGTCTCCAGGGGGTTATCTGGTCATACCAGGATCTTCCCAGGGGGGGGGGTTAAGAGATTTGGTGACTGGTAAAATTCGGGACATGAGGTCATGGCAGGAAATTCCCTGGGGGGGTTTAATGTTACCAGGGGGGGTTAACACATCAGGGGGTTGAATGTACAGGAGGTTATCAGGTCATACCAGGAAATCCCCGGGGGGGGGTTAATATTACCGGGGGTTAATGACACACTTGGGCCTTTTTTAGAGGGTATTGTGTCTGTGAACATAATAAATATTCCTCTGTCCCTATCTACTATTGACGCTTAGCTAACGCTCAGCCAACTCCCGAAGTCACTGAACCTTTTCTGTAGATCACGTGATTTCCTAAATCCCGTTTAAAATTTGTTTTGAGTTACGACCAACCGTTTAGCCGCTATCAAGCCCGGAATGTAAATTTTTAGGCGAAAATGTCCAATATTTTCACTTAATCGCGTTTTGCGGTCAAACTAAGGGAAATATAGTAAAAAGTCACTGGACCTTTTTTGTAGGTCATCTTATTTCCTAAATAAAACGTTAGTCTTATTTTGACCTCCGACCAATGGTTTCGCCGCTATCGACCCCAAAAACAAAAGTTTCGCGTAAAAGTTACAACAAAATTGTACATAATCACGTTTTTCGGCCAAACCAATCGAGATAGGGCAAAAGATTACTGGACCTTTTCTGTAGATCGCGCAATTTGCTAATTTGATGGGTCAATCAGATTTGAGCTACGACCAACGGTTCGGCCGCTATCGGGCTTGAAACATTATTTTTATCGAAAAAATCTCTGGAATTTCAAATGTTCGAGCGTTTTGTCGCTTAACCATGGAAGATAGAGCAAAAAGTCATTAGACCTTTTTTGTAGTTCACTTCATTCCTGACCATGAATTTTCCGTCAGATCCGAGCTAGCTCCAAACGGTTCGCCCGCTATCGGGCTTACAAAAAATGCCTGCAGGGGTGAAGAATGCGCGATTTTTTGGGAATTTTTTTGAGGGGTTGAAAATGAAAAATTCTCACTTTTCGGGATTTTCCTGGTGGTTACACGTGGAAAGCTATCTGTGTACCAAATTTCAAGTCTCTAACTCATCTGGAAGTAGGTTAGAATTAGTATACGTGAGTGAGTGAGTGAGTCAGTCAGTCAGTCAGTTACACATGCGGTTGTATATATATTAGACTCGCCTTCGGCTCGCTGGGGGCTACGCCCCCAGGCCCCCAAAGTAAACGCTTGCAAATTCGGGGATAAGCGGAATTCGGTGACTGGTTAAGTCCGGACATTAAGTAAATGACAAGGGATTTAAAAATTGACCTTTTTCATAGATTTTTTTCCGGATTCGTAAAAACTTTTGACTTTGAGGGCATTTTGCGGTTAAACCGTTAGAGATACGACAAAAAGTGACTGGACCTTTCTTGTTGGAAATTTAATTTTGTCTTTCGATTGTGCCCTCAGATCTGATCTACGACCTATGGTTTAGCCAGAAATGAGCTCGGGAGAAAAGTCTGCACGGGTCAGCTATCTTGAATTGTTTAGTATAAACATAATAAAAACCGACCTCAAGGCAGTATTTTAAGTCGAACAGGGGGTTTAATATCACCAGGAGACTATCTAGTCAAGGCGAGAAATTCCCTGGGTGGGTGATTAATGTTAAGGAGGTTAAGACAAGAGGGGGTTTAATTTCGTCAGGATATTGTCTGGTCATATGAACAAATTCCCAGGGGGGGTTAACGTTACCGGGGGATAAGTCTCCAGGGGGTTATCTGGTCATACCAGGATCTTCCCAGGGGGGGGGGTTAAGAGATTTGGTGACTGGTAAAATTCGGACATGAGGTCATGGCAGGAAATTCCCTGGGGGGGTTTAATGTTACCAGGGGGGTTAACACATCAGGGGGTTGAATGTACAGGAGGTTATCAGGTCATACCAGGAAATCCCCGGGGGGGGGTTTAATATTACCGGGGGTTAATGACACACTTGGGCCTTTTTTTAGAGGGTATTGTGTCTGTGAACATAATAAATATTCCTCTGTCCCTATCTACTATTGACGCTTAGCTAACGCTCAGCCAACTCCCGAAGTCACTGAACCTTTTCTGTAGATCACGTGATTTCCTAAATCCCGTTTAAAATTTGTTTTGAGTTACGACCAACCGTTTAGCCGCTATCAAGCCCGGAATGTAAATTTTTAGGCGAAAATGTCCAATATTTTCACTTAATCGCGTTTTGCGGTCAAACTAAGGGAAATATAGTAAAAAGTCACTGGACCTTTTTTGTAGGTCATCTTATTTCCTAAATAAAACGTTAGTCTTATTTTGACCTCCGACCAATGGTTTCGCCGCTATCGACCCCAAAAACAAAAGTTTCGCGTAAAAGTTACAACAAAATTGTACATAATCACGTTTTTCGGCCAAACCAATCGAGATAGGGCAAAAGATTACTGGACCTTTTCTGTAGATCGCGCAATTTGCTAATTTGATGGGTCAATCAGATTTGAGCTACGACCAACGGTTCGGCCGCTATCGGGCTTGAAACATTATTTTTATCGAAAAAATCTCTGGAATTTCAAATGTTCGAGCGTTTTGTCGCTTAACCATGGAAGATAGAGCAAAAAGTCATTAGACCTTTTTTGTAGTTCACTTCATTCCTGACCATGAATTTTCCGTCAGATCCGAGCTAGCTCCAACGGTTCGCCCGCTATCGGGCTTACAAAAAATGCCTGCAGGGGTGAAGAATGCGCGATTTTTTGGGGAATTTTTTTGAGGGGTTGAAAATGAAAAATTCTCACTTTTCGGGATTTTCCTGGTGGTTACACGTGGAAAGCTATCTGTGTACCAAATTTCAAGTCTCTAACTCATCTGGAAGTAGGTTAGAATTAGTATACGTGAGTGAGTGAGTGAGTCAGTCAGTCAGTCAGTTACACATGCGGTTGTATATATATTAGACTCGCCTTCGGCTCGCTGGGGGCTACGCCCCAGGCCCCCAAAGTAAACGCTTGCAAATTCGGGGATAAGCGGAATTCGGTGACTGGTTAAGTCCGGACATTAAGTAAATGACAAGGGATTTTAAAAAATTGACCTTTTTCATAGATTTTTTTCCGGATTCGTAAAAACTTTTGACTTTGAGGGCATTTTGCGGTTAAACCGTTAGAGATACGACAAAAAGTGACTGGACCTTTCTTGTTGGAAATTTAATTTTGTCTTTCGATTGTGCCCTCAGATCTGATCTACGACCTATGGTTTTAGCCAGAAATGAGCTCGGGAGAAAAGTCTGCACGGGTCAGCTATCTTGAATTGTTTAGTATAAACATAATAAAAACCGACCTCAAGGCAGTATTTTAAGTCGAACAGGGGGTTTAATATCACCAGGAGACTATCTAGTCAAGGCGAGAAATTCCCTGGGTGGGTGATTAATGTTAAGGAGGTTAAGACAAGAGGGGGTTTAATTTCGTCAGGATATTGTCTGGTCATATGAACAAATTCCCAGGGGGGGTTAACGTTACCGGGGGATAAGTCTCCAGGGGGTTATCTGGTCATACCAGGATCTTCCCAGGGGGGGGGGTTTAAGAGATTTGGTGACTGGTAAAATTCGGACATGAGGTCATGGCAGGAAATTCCCTGGGGGGGTTTAATGTTACCAGGGGGGTTAACACATCAGGGGGTTGAATGTACAGGAGGTTATCAGGTCATACCAGGAAATCCCCGGGGGGGGGGTTAATATTACCGGGGGTTAATGACACACTTGGGCCTTTTTTAGAGGGTATTGTGTCTGTGAACATAATAAATATTCCTCTGTCCCTATCTACTATTGACGCTTAGCTAACGCTCAGCCAACTCCCGAAGTCACTGAACCTTTTCTGTAGATCACGTGATTTCCTAAATCCCGTTTAAAAATTTGTTTTGAGTTACGACCAACCGTTTAGCCGCTATCAAGCCCGGAATGTAAATTTTTAGGCGAAAATGTCCAATATTTTCACTTAATCGCGTTTTGCGGTCAAACTAAGGGAAATATAGTAAAAAGTCACTGGACCTTTTTTGTAGGTCATCTTATTTCCTAAATAAAACGTTAGTCTTATTTTGACCTCCGACCAATGGTTTCGCCGCTATCGACCCCAAAAAACAAAAGTTTCGCGTAAAAGTTACAACAAAATTGTACATAATCACGTTTTTCGGCCAAACCAATCGAGATAGGGCAAAAGATTACTGGACCTTTTCTGTAGATCGCGCAATTTGCTAATTTGATGGGTCAATCAGATTTGAGCTACGACCAACGGTTCGGCCGCTATCGGGCTTGAAACATTATTTTTATCGAAAAAATCTCTGGAATTTCAAATGTTCGAGCGTTTTGTCGCTTAACCATGGAAGATAGAGCAAAAAGTCATTAGACCTTTTTTGTAGTTCACTTCATTCCTGACCATGAATTTTCCGTCAGATCCGAGCTAGCTCCAACGGTTCGCCCGCTATCGGGCTTACAAAAAATGCCTGCAGGGGTGAAGAATGCGCGATTTTTTGGGAATTTTTTTGAGGGGTTGAAAATGAAAAATTCTCACTTTTCGGGATTTTCCTGGTGGTTACACGTGGAAAGCTATCTGTGTACCAAATTTCAAGTCTCTAACTCATCTGGAAGTAGGTTAGAATTAGTATACGTGAGTGAGTGAGTGAGTCAGTCAGTCAGTCAGTTACACATGCGGTTGTATATATATATTAGACTCGCCTTCGGCTCGCTGGGGGCTACGCCCCCAGGCCCCCAATGTAAACGCTTGCAAATTCGGGGATAAGCGGAATTCGGTGACTGGTTAAGTCCGGACATTAAGTAAATGACAAGGGATTTAAAAATTGACCTTTTTCATAGATTTTTTTCCGGATTCGTAAAAACTTTTGACTTTGAGGGCATTTTGCGGTTAAACCGTTAGAGATACGACAAAAAGTGACTGGACCTTTCTTGTTGGAAATTTAATTTTGTCTTTCGATTGTGCCCTCAGATCTGATCTACGACCTATGGTTTAGCCAGAAATGAGCTCGGGAGAAAAGTCTGCACGGGTCAGCTATCTTGAATTGTTTAGTATAAACATAATAAAAACCGACCTCAAGGCAGTATTTTAAGTCGAACAGGGGGTTTAATATCACCAGGAGACTATCTAGTCAAGGCGAGAAATTCCCTGGGTGGGTGATTAATGTTAAGGAGGTTAAGACAAGAGGGGGTTTAATTTCGTCAGGATATTGTCTGGTCATATGAACAAATTCCCAGGGGGGGTTAACGTTACCGGGGGATAAGTCTCCAGGGGGTTATCTGGTCATACCAGGATCTTCCCAGGGGGGGGGGGGTTAAGAGATTTGGTGACTGGTAAAATTCGGACATGAGGTCATGGCAGGAAATTCCCTGGGGGGGTTTTTAATGTTACCAGGGGGGTTAACACATCAGGGGGTTTGAATGTACAGGAGGTTATCAGGTCATACCAGGAAATCCCCGGGGGGGGGTTAATATTACCGGGGGTTAATGACACACTTGGGCCTTTTTTAGAGGGTATTGTGTCTGTGAACATAATAAATATTCCTCTGTCCCTATCTACTATTGACGCTTAGCTAACGCTCAGCCAACTCCCGAAGTCACTGAACCTTTTCTGTAGATCACGTGATTTCCTAAATCCCGTTTAAAATTTGTTTTGAGTTACGACCAACCGTTTAGCCGCTATCAAGCCCGGAATGTAAATTTTTAGGCGAAAATGTCCAATATTTTCACTTAATCGCGTTTTGCGGTCAAACTAAGGGAAATATAGTAAAAAGTCACTGGACCTTTTTTGTAGGTCATCTTATTTCCTAAATAAAACGTTAGTCTTATTTTGACCTCCGACCAATGGTTTCGCCGCTATCGACCCCAAAAAAAAAGTTTCGCGTAAAAGTTACAACAAAATTGTACATAATCACGTTTTTTCGGCCAAACCAATCGAGATAGGGCAAAAGATTACTGGACCTTTTCTGTAGATCGCGCAATTTTGCTAATTTGATGGGTCAATCAGATTTGAGCTACGACCAACGGTTCGGCCGCTATCGGGCTTGAAACATTATTTTTATCGAAAAAATCTCTGGAATTTCAAATGTTCGAGCGTTTTGTCGCTTAACCATGGAAGATAGAGCAAAAAGTCATTAGACCTTTTTTGTAGTTCACTTCATTCCTGACTATGAATTTTCCGTCAGATCCGAGCTAGCTCCAACGGTTCGCCCGCTATCGGGCTTACAAAAAATGCCTGCAGGGGTGAAGAATGCGCGATTTTTTGGGAATTTTTTTGAGGGGTTGAAAATGAAAAATTCTCACTTTTCGGGATTTTCCTGGTGGTTACACGTGGAAAGCTATCTGTGTACCAAATTTCAAGTCTCTAACTCATCTGGAAGTAGGTTAGAATTAGTATACGTGAGTGAGTGAGTGAGTCAGTCAGTCAGTCAGTTACACATGCGGTTGTATATATATTAGACTCGCCTTCGGCTCGCTGGGGGCTACGCCCCCAGGCCCCCAAAAGTAAACGCTTGCAAATTCGGGGAAAATAAGCGGAATTCGGTGACTGGTTAAGTCCGGACATTAAGTAAATGACAAGGGATTTAAAAATTGACCTTTTTCATAGATTTTTTTCCGGATTCGTAAAAACTTTTGACTTTGAGGGCATTTTGCGGTTAAACCGTTAGAGATACGACAAAAAAGTGACTGGGACCTTTCTTGTTGGAAATTTAATTTTGTCTTTCGATTGTGCCCTCAGATCTGATCTACGACCTATGGTTTAGCCAGAAATGAGCTCGGGAGAAAAGTCTGCACGGGTCAGCTATCTTGAATTGTTTAGTATAAACATAATAAAAACCGACCTCAAGGCAGTATTTTAAGTCGAACAGGGGGTTTAATATCACCAGGAGACTATCTAGTCAAGGCGAGAAAATTCCTGGGTGGGTGATTAATGTTAAGGAGGTTAAGACAAGAGGGGGTTTAATTTCGTCAGGATATTGTCTGGTCATATGAACAAATTCCCAGGGGGGGTTAACGTTACCGGGGGATAAGTCTCCAGGGGGTTATCTGGTCATACCAGGATCTTCCCAGGGGGGGGGGGTTAAGAGATTTGGTGACTGGTAAAATTCGGACATGAGGTCATGGCAGGAAATTCCCTGGGGGGGTTTTAATGTTACCAGGGGGGTTTAACACATCAGGGGGTTGAATGTACAGGAGGTTATCAGGTCATACCAGGAAATCCCCGGGGGGGGGTTAATATTACCGGGGGTTAATGACACACTTGGGCCTTTTTTAGAGGGTATTGTGTCTGTGAACATAATAAATATTCCTCTGTCCCTATCTACTATTGACGCTTAGCTAACGCTCAGCCATGTTACTCCCCGAAGTCACTTGAACCTTTTTCTGTAGAGCGCATTCAATACTGGACAAACGGTTTGATGATAGGGCAAATGTTTACTGATTGTTTTTGTAGATCACGTGATTTCCTAAATC
This sequence comes from Homalodisca vitripennis, assembly GCF_021130785.1. Taxonomy (NCBI): domain Eukaryota; kingdom Metazoa; phylum Arthropoda; class Insecta; order Hemiptera; family Cicadellidae; genus Homalodisca; species Homalodisca vitripennis. The sequence continues at coordinate 8,720 of NW_025786120.1, read as the reverse complement.
CCATTTAAAAATTTGTTTTGAGCAGACGGACCAACCCGTTTAGCCGCTATCAAGCCCGGAATTGTAAATTTGTTAGGCCTGAAAATGTCCACATAATTTTCACTTAATCGCGTTTATGCGGTCTCACAACCTAACTGGAGATATAGTAAAAGGTCACACTGGACCTTTTTTGTAGGTCTATATCATTTCCTAAATAAAACGTTAGTCTTATTTTGACCCTCGGACCACATTTGTCTCCGCCGCTGTATCGTACCCCCTCCCAAAAACACAAAGTTTTCAGCGTGAAAAGTTTACAAAAAAAATATTCGTACAATCAATCACGTTTTCTTTGCCAAAAACCAATCGGAGATAGGGGCAAAAGATTACTCGGACCTTTTCTTGTAGATCGGCGCAATTTGCTAATTTGATGGGTCAAATCCAGATTTGAGCTACGACCAACCGCGTTCGGGCCGGCTATTCGGCGCTTGATGAAAATCCATTTATTTTTATCGGAATTAAAATCCTTCTGGACATGTTCAAATGTTCAGAGCGTTTTGTGCGCTTAACCATGGAAGATAGAGCAAAAAAGTTACCAAGACCTTTTTTTGTAGTTCCACTTTACATTCCTGCCCATGAATTTTTCCGTCAGATCCGAGCTAAGCTCACCAACGGGAGTCGGCCCTAGACGTATCGGGCTTAGAAAAACGGCTCTCGCAAGGCGGGTGTTAGTGCACTCAGGTGAAGTTGAAGATTGCAGTGGATGTTGATTTGTCGTGCCTAGTGTGTTGTGTTGGAAGGAAAATGTGTGTAACATTGAAGAATTGCTGGTCGATTTTTTGCGAATTTTTAGAGTGGCGGTGTGTTGAAAAACAAAAGAGAGTTCTCACTTTTCAGAATTGTTCCTGGTTGGTTACACGTGGAAAAGGCTACCTGCGTGTACCAAAATTTCAAGTCTCTAGCTTACATCTGGAAGTAGGTTAGAATTTGTATATTGAGTGCATTGATCGGTGAGTGAGTGTGTCAGTACAGTTACACTATGTCGGTCTGTTATCAGTATATTAGGGGACTCGCCTTCGGCTCGAGTGTAGAGATGAGTGATGTACGTGTCCCCCAGGGCCCCAAAAGTTAACCGCTTGCAAATTCGGGGATAAGCGGAGGACATTCGGTGACTGGTTAAGTCCGGGGACATTAAAGCGTAAATGGAGCAATGAGGATTTAAAAATTGACCTTGTTTCATATGATTTTTTCCGCGGACTTCGTAAAAAACTTTTGACCTTTGAGGGCCTTTTGCGGTTAAACCGTTAGAGATACGAGCAAAAAGTGACTGGACCTTTCTTGTTTGCGAAATTTTAAATTTTGTCTTTCGATTAGTGTGCCCTCAGATCTGAATCTCCACGACCCTTTGGTTTATGCCAGAGAATTGAGCTCGGGAGAGAGAAAAAGTGCTGCAAGAGGTCAGCTATCTTGGAATTGTTTTAGTATAAACATAATAAAAAAACCGACCTCAAGGCAGGTTATTATTAAGTCGAACAGGAGGGTTTAATATCACCTAGAGGAGAACTATCTAGTCAAGGCGAGAAATTACCTGGGTGCGGTGAATTAATGGTTAAGCGAGGTTAAGAAAACAAGAGGGGGTTTAATTTCGTCAGGATATTGTCTGGTCATTATGAAACAAATTCCCAGGGGGGTTTGTTAACGTTTAACGGGGGGGGATAAGTCTCCAGGGGAGTTATTCTGGTCATACCCAGGGGATTGACTTCCCAGGGGGGGGGGGGGGTGGGGTTAAGAGAGATTTGGTGACTGGGTAAAATTCGGACATCGAGGTCATGGCCAGGAAATTTCCCCCTGGGGGGGGTTTAATGTTACCAGGGGGGGTTATACACATCAGGGGGTTTGAATGTACAGGAGGTTTATCAGGTCATACCAGGAAAATCCCCGGGGGGGGGGGTTAATATTATCCAGGGTGGTTGTAATGACACACATTGGGCTTTTTTAGAGGGGTATTGTGTTCTGTGAAACATAATTAAACTATTCCTCTGTCCCTATCTTACTATTGACGCTTAGCTTAAACGCTCAGCCACCAACTCTCACAGAAGGTCACTCGAACCTTTTCTGTAGATCACGTGAACTTTCCCTCCATTCCCGCTTAATTTAATCTAGACGCGAGTTTTTGAGTTACGAACCACACCGTTTTTAGCCGCTATCAAAGCCGGAATCGGATTCGGCGGGACGCGGAATCGGAATCGGAATGTAAAATTTTATTTTTAGAGCGAGAAAATGTCCAATAGTTTTTTCACTTAATCGCGATTTTGCTCGGTCAAACTAAGGGAAATTACTCTAAGTAAAAAGTCACTGGGACCTTTTTTTGTAGGTCATCTTATTTCCTAAAATAAAAACGTTTAGTCTTATTTTGACCTCCCGACCCTAATGGTTTCGCCGCTAATCGACCCCAAACCCAAAAACAAAAGTTTCGCGTGTGAGATGATGAGGTGTGGATCAATAATTGTACATAATCACGTTTCTTTTTTTCGGCTATCTTCTCTAATCCGCGAAGTAGGGCAAAAAGATTACCTGGGGACCTTTTCTGTAGATCGCGCCAATTTGCCTAGAATTTGCATGGGTTCAACTCAGATTTGAGCTGACCGACCAACGGTTCGGCGCTTTATCGGGCTATGAAAAATTTACTTTTTTCGAAAAAAATCTCTGGAATTTCAAATGGTCGAGCGTTTTGTCGCTTTAAACCATGGAAGGGATAGCGAGCAAAAAAGTCTCCTTAAACCTTTTTGATGTAGTTTCACTTCATTCGTGACCATGACTTTTTCCGTCAGGATTCCGAGCTTAGCTCCAAACGGTTCGCCCGCTTATCGGGCTTACAAAAAATGCTGTGCAGGGGTGATGAGATTGCGCGTATTTTTTGGGAATTTTTTGGAGGGGTTCGTTTTGAACATTGAAAAATTCTCACGTTTCGGGGATTTTCCTTGGTGGTTAGACACGTGGAGAGAGAGATAGTCATCTGTTGTACAAATTTTCAAGTTCTCATAACTCATACTGCGAAGTAGGTTCGAATTTAGTTATACGTGAGTGACGTCAGTCAGTCAGTCAGTTACCACACGCGGTTGTATATATATTAGATTCACTCGCCTCTCGGCTCGCTTGGGGGGCTACGCCCCCCAGGTCCCCCAAAAGTAAAACGCCTTGGCAAATTCTGGGGATAAGCGGGAAATCGGTGACTGGCTAAGTCCGGACAATTAAGTAAATGACAAGGGAATTTAAAAAATTGACCTTTTTTCATAGAATTTTTTCCGGGGATTCGTAAAAAACTTTTGGACTTTTGAGGGCATTTTGGCGGTTTTAAACCGTTAGAGATACGACAAAAAGTTGACTGGGACCTTTCTTGTTCGAGAATTTAATTTTGTTCTTTCTATAGTGCCTCCAGATCTGATCTCAACGACCTATGGTTTAGCCAGAAAATGAGATCGGTGAGGGGAAAAGTCTGCACGGTGTCAGCTATCTTGAATTGTTTAGTATAAACATAATTCAAAACCGACCTCGAAGGCAGTATTTTCAAGTCGAACAGGGGGGTTTAATATAACCAGGGAGTCTATCTAGGTCAAGGCGGGAAATTCCCTGGGTGGGGTGATTAATGTTTTAAGGAGGTTAAAGGACAAGAGGGGGTTTTAACTTAAATTCCTTCGTCAGGATATTGTTCTGGTCTTATGAACAAACTTCCAGGGGGGGTTAACAGTTACCGGGGGGATAAGTCTCCCAGCGGGGTTATTCTGGTCACTACCAGGATCTATCCCAGGGCGGGGGGGTTGGTTAAGAGATTTGGTTGACTGGTAAAAATTCGGACATGAGGTCATTGGCGAGGAAATTCCCTTTGGGGGGGGTTAATTGTTGACCAGGGGGGTAGTTAAACACATCAGGGGGTTGAATGTACAGGAGGTTTTCAGGTTTCCATACCAGGAAATCCCCGGGGGGGAGGGAGGTAATATTACCGGGGGTTTATGGACCACCACCTTGGTCCTTTTTTAGAGGGTAATTGTGTCTCGTGAACACTAAAAAATATTCCTCTGTCCCTATCCTAATATGGACGCTTAGACTAACGCTCAGCCAACTCCCGAAGTCATCTGAACCTTTTTTGTAGATCACGTGATTTCCTTAAAACCCGTTTTAAATTTGTTTAGAGTTATCGACCAACCGTTTAGCCGCTATCAAGCCCGGAATGTAAATTCTGTAGGGCGGAAAAAATGTCCAAATATTTTCACTTTAATCGCGTTTTGCGGTCAAACTAAAGGGGAAATTATTAGTAAAAAGTCACTGGACCCTTTTTTTGTTAGGTCAATTCTTATTTCCAAAATAAAACGTTATAGCCTTATTTTTGAACCTCGGACCAATGGTTTCGACGCTATCGACCCCAAAAACAAAAGTTTCGCGTAAAAGTTACAACACAAATTGTACATAATCACGGTTTTTCGGCCAAACTCCAATCACGAACGATAGTGCAAAAGATTACTGGAACCCTTTCTGTTTAGATTCGCGCAATTTGCTAATTTGATGGGTCAATCAGATTTGAGCTAAGGACCAACCGGTTCGGCCGCTATATCGGGTCTTGAAACATTATTTTTATCGAAAAAACATCTCTGGGAATTTCAAATTGTACGAGCGTTTTGTCGGCTTAACAATGGATAATTAGAGCAAAAAAAAAGTATTTATCTCTTTTTTGTCGTTCACTTCATTCAGGACCATGGAATTTTCACGTCAGAATCCGAGCTAGCTATCCAACGGTTCGCACGCTATCGGGTGCTTACAAAAAATGCCTGCAGGGCGTGAAGAATTTGCGCGATTTTTTTTGGGAATTTTTTTTGAGGGCGTTTGAAAAGGGAAAAATTCTCACTTTTCGGGATTTTCCTGGTGGCTTACATCGGGGGAAAGCTATTTTGTGTACCAAATTTCCAAGTCTCTAACTCATCTGGAAGTAGGTCTAGAACTTAGTATTACGTGACGTGATGTCAGTCAGTTCCAGTCAGTTACCACATGCGGTTGTATATATATTAGTACTCGCCTTCGGCTCGCTGGGGGACTTACGCCCCCAGGCCCCCAAAGTAAAAAACACGCTTGCAAATTCGGGGATAAGCGGAATTCGGTTGACTGGTTAAAGAGAGAGAGGCGGTACCCCTGGAAAAATATTTTTCTTCACATATTTTTTTTATTTTATGATTAATTGTGTGTGTGTGTGTGTGTGTTTTTCTGCACACAATGATATATAATACATGTGATATTTGGAAAATTGTAAAAACCTTACAGAAAATAAGTTTAAAACTATGCTTACATCTGTTTGTTTCAGGAAGAAATTTGTGACAGGCGCTTGGCGTTTATTCACACATGTACTGTATGTATACATATGACCTTTCTATTTTTGTGTGCTAGAATTTGCTTTTGTGGGTGTGTTGGCAGGCGCCTGAACTACACTTCTATTTCATCAGCTTTGAGTTCTGCCTTCTGGACTTTATTACTGTTTGTTTATTGTTATAGCTTCGTGTTTTGGTGCTTTGTGAAGTGATATAGTGAGTGTTAGTTAGTAATTTATATTTATTATTGCTAACAAGATTGATTATGTTGATAATTATGCCTCGTGTTAAATGTTCGTTATGCTAAACCCGCGTAAAGGAGTGTGATGTGTGGTGCGAAAAAGGAACCAGCGAGTCTTAACCCTAATGAGATTGTCAAAAGATGAGTTCTACCCCTAAGGCTGAAATGTCAACACAATCTCAGTCAAGCTCTTCAAAGAAAATAAAACAGTAGATAAGTATGAGATGTTTAATTGTGATGAAAACTAATGACAATGAAATTAATTAACATGCAAATATGTATCAAGATCAACTTTTTAGTTCATCACTTTGTAAAAATTGCCAAGAATAGTGGTGGTTTACAAGTGCGTGCTGCTCAACATTTTGGCCTGGGCTTTTGAGATGGAGAATTTTTTGTTGCCATTGTAAATATGTACCATAAATTTAATAGTTCTAGGAATATTAATGTAGAAAAAAAGACTCTATTTGATGTAAATATTCAAGACTTGTGTATGGACTGATGTCTATCGGGAAAGGTTATGGCTGCAGGCAAAATGTTATGTGGCGTAATGGATCTTCCGCAACCTCCAACTAGGAGAGACCGTTTCTGTTATAATAAATTTTTTAAAGACAAGGCTAAACAGGTAATGGGATGAATCCATGAAAACTGCTGTGGATGTGGCTGTTGAGGAAAATAAAAACCTTAGGTAAGAAACGAACGCGACTTAAAAGTAGGTATTGATGGCACTTGGCAACGGCGTGGCTTTAGCTCTCTAAACGGAATTGTTACTTGTACAAAGTGTTGACACAGGAAAAGTCAGAGGACTCTTAGCTAGACGTCGCGCGCAGCGGCGATCGAAAATTTTGTAATTGTTTGGACAAACAACAACATGAGGCTATTTGTTCGGCAAATTTTCAAGGCTTCCGAGAGGAGGTATGGAGTCAGCTGGAGCCTTAGCTATTTTAAGCCGCTCAGTAAATAAGGTAATGTTAGGTACTTAGAGTATCTTAGGTGATGGAGATAACAATAGTTTCAAAACTATTGCAGACAGTAAACCTTATGGTGAAGTGGAAATACAGAAACTGGAGTGTATAGGCCATATTCAAAAGAGAATGGGGTCTAGGCTAAGGAAACTAAAAAGAGACTCAAAAGGCGTAACACTTTCTGATGGCGGCAAACTAGGTGGAAAGAATAGACTAACAGATGGCATAATTGATCAATTGCAAACCTATTATGGAAATGCTATTAGGAAAAATACTGATAACCTACAGAACATGAAGGCAGCGGTTTGGGCCATATATTTTCATAAACTTTCGACGGACGACAATCCTCAGCATGGCCTTTGCCCGTCAGGAGAAAATACATGGTGTAAATACAACAAGGCAAAGCACACTAAAGAGCCATATTCTCATAAGAACAGCATTCCTTCAGCTATAATGTTAGCCTTGAAACCAATCTTTCAGGCTTTAGCAAATCCTGACCTTCTTCGAAAATGTTTACACGGTAAGACGCAGAATGTCAATGAAAGCATCAATAATGTCATCTGGTCTAGAGTGCCAAAAAAAGATTTTGTGACATTGAACACACTTGAGTTTGGTGCTTATGATGCTATTTCTACTTTAATGATGGCAACATAGCAAAATGCAAAATGCTTAGAGCAGTAGGCATTGAACCTTGCAAGAGGACAATTGACGCAATGAAAAGTTTTGACTACGAGCGAGTGCGACGAGCAAATTGTGCGATAAGTGACTTTCAAAGACAAGCAAGGAGACAAACCAGGAATTTAAAAAGAAGGATTGAGGAGGATTTTGAAGAGGAGCCTGCATATGATCCAGGAATGCACTAATGCTACGGTAAATAAATTGCATGTTTTTTTCTATAATTTTGTTATTGTTTACTCTATTTGTGGCTGGGTATAAGTTCTATTTCATAATTTTCTCTGTTATTTCTCTTATAAATGTATTCTAAACTCAAAAATGTTTGAAATAATATAGCCTAATTAATTTTTTTTGTATATCTTTCACTCCGTTATGACTATAGGCCTAACCCGCATCGCGTTACTTTTGATATACAAATTTTCCAATATAGATAATTCTAAATATTAAAAGCATATATAGCCTATTCTATTAATATAAAGATCACATTTAATTATAAAAACCAATTACATATCATATATAGGTAAAAATATTATATAACATAGCTAAATAGGTCATTATATTCGTTTTTTGCGATTTCCCGCAAATTTACTTTTTTACAGTTTTTGCACACAAAGGTACACGTTTCTCAGAAACTACTTGGACAATCAACTTGAAACTTTTACACACATTTATAAGGTATTTTGGCACCTACTGAGTTTTTTGAGATGCCTCCTATTATAATTAGGTACCTAAAAAAAATATTCTAAATTCCAAGTTTGATATTTCAATATGGGTTTGAAAAAAAAATCATAAAAAATTTATTTTTTAAGATACAAGCACCAAAAAAACTCAGTAGTTGCTTAAATACCTATATATGTTGTATAAAAAAATTTAGGTTGATTGGTCCATTAGTTTCTGAGATAATGGTACCTATGTTAACATTACAAAGATAGGGGTACCGCCTCCCCTTAAGTCCGGACATTAAGTAAATGACAAGGGATTTAAAAATTGACCTTTTTCATAGATTTTTTTCCGGATTCGTAAAAACTTTTGACTTTGAGGCATTTTGCGGTTAAACGTTAGAGATACGACAAAAAGTGACTGGACCTTTCTTGTTGGAAATTTAATTTGTCTTTCTATAGTGCCCTCAGATCTGATCTACGACCTATGGTTTAGCCAGAAATGAGCTCGGGAGAAAAGTCTGCACGGGTCAGCTATCTTGAATTGTTTAGTATAAACATAATAAAAACCGACCTCAAGGCAGTATTTTAAGTCGAACAGGGGGGTTTAATATCACCAGGAGACTATCTAGTCAAGGCGAGAAATTCCTTGGGGGGGTGATTAATGTTAAGGAGGTTAAGACAAGAGGGGGTTTAATTTCGTCAGGATATTGTCTGGTCATATGAACAAATTCCCAGGGGGGGTTTAACGTTACCGGGGGATAAGTCTCCAGGGGGTTATCTGGTCATACCAGGATCTTCCCAGGGGGGGGGGTTAAAAGATTTGGTGACTGGTAAAAATTCGGACATGAGG